>NW_027480089.1:0-40354 GCF_051014685.1 Ptiloglossa arizonensis | reverse complement strand
GAGATATGGCAGTTTGGAGGTAAGAAACGCTTGAGAAACTCAAAATTTTCGCAGTTCTGATGCTCGACACGAATAACTAGAACGGCCTAGGGGCAAAGTGCGCATACCGTTGTAATCGGGCGAGTTTCTACTTTCAGATGCAACAGAAATTTTGCGGATTGGTCGATCCGTTCGCGAGATGTGGCAGTTTGGAAGTAAGAAACGCTTGAGAAACTCAAAATTTTCGCATTTCTGATGCTCGAAACGAATAACTAGAACCTCCTAAGGGAAAAGTGCGCATACCGTTGTAATCGGGCGAGTTTCTACTTTCAGATGCAACAGAAATTTTGCGGATTGATCAATCCGTTCGCGAGATATGGCAGTTTGGAGGTAAGAAACGCTTGAGAAACTCAAAATTTTCGCAGTTCTGATGCTCGAAACGAATAACTAGAACCGTCTAGGGGAAAAGTGCGCATACCGTTGTAATCGGGCGAGTTTCTACTTTCAGATGCAACAGAAATTATGCGGATTGGTCAATCCGTTCGCGAGATATGGCAGTTTTGAGGTAAGAAACGCTTGAGAACCTCAAAATTTTCGCAGTTCTGATGCTCGACACGAATAACTAGAACGGCCTAGGGGCAAAGTGCGCATACCGTTGTAATCGGGCGAGTTTCTACTTTCAGATGCAACAGAAATTTTGCGGATTGGTCAATCCGTTCGCGAGATATGGCAGTTGGGAGGTAAGAAACGCTTGAGAAACTCAAAATTTTCGCAGTTCTGATGCTCGACACGAGTAACTAGAACTTCCTAGGGGAAAACTACACCTACCGTTGTAATCGGGCGAGTTTCTTCTGTCAGATGCAACAGAAATTTTGCGGATTGGACAATCCGTTCGCGAGATATGGCAGTTTGGAGGTAAGAAACGCTTGAGAGACTCAAAATTTTCGCAGTTCTGATGCTCGAAATGAATAACTGGAACGGCCTAGGGGAAAACTACACATACCGTTGTAATCGGGCGAGTTTCTACTTTCAGATGCAACAGAAATTTTGCGGATTGATCAATCCGTTCGCGAGATATGGCTGTTTGGAGATAAGAAACGCTTGAGAGACTCAAAATTTTCGCAGTTCTGATGCTCGAAACGAATGACTAGAACGGCCTAGGGGAGAAGTACGCATACCGTTGTAATCGGGCGAGTTTCTACTTTCAGATGCAACAGAAATTTTGCGGATTGGTCAATCCGTTCGCGAGATATGGCAGTTTGGAGGTAAGAAACGCTTGAGAAACTCAAAATATTCGCAGTTCTGATGCTCGAAACGAATAACAAGAACGGCCTAGGGGCAAAGTGCGCATACCGTTGTAATCAGGCGAGTTTCTACTTTCAGATGCAATAGAAATTTTGCGAATTGGTTAATCCGTTCGCGAGATATGGCAGTTTGGAGGTAACTAACGCTTGAGAAACTCAAAATTTTCGCATTTTTGATGCTCGAAACGAATAACTAGTACGCCCTAGGGGAAGAGTGCTCATACCGTTGTATTCGGGCGAGTTTCTACTTTCAGAAGCAACAGAAATTTTGCGGATTGGTCAATCCGATCGCGAGATATGGCAGTTTGGAGGTAAGAAATGCTTGAGAAATTCAAAATTTTCGCAGTTCTGATGCTCGAAACGAATAACAAGAACGGCCTAGGGGAAAAGTGCGCATACCGTTGTAATCGGGCGAGTTTCTACTTTCAGATGCAACAGAAATTTTGCGGATTGGTCAATCCGTTCGCGAGATATGGCAGTTTGGAGGTAAGAAACGCTTGAGAAACTCAAAATTTTCGCAGTTCTGATGCTCGAAACGAATAACTAGAACCGCCTAGGGGAAAACTACACCTACCGTTGTAATCGGGCGAGTTTCTTCTGTCAGATGCAACAGAAATTTTGCGGATTGGACAATCCGTTCGCGAGATATGGCAGTTTGGAGGTAAGAAACGCTTGAGAGACTCAAAATTTTCGCAGTTCTGATGCTCGAAATGAATAACTGGAACGGCCTAGGGGAAAACTACACATACCGTTGTAATCGGGCGAGTTTCTACTTTCAGATGCAACAGAAATTTTGCGGATTGATCAATCCGTTCGCGAGATATGGCTGTTTGGAGATAAGAAACGCTTGAGAGACTCAAAATTTTCGCAGTTCTGATGCTCGAAACGAATGACTAGAACGGCCTAGGGGAGAAGTACGCATACCGTTGTAATCGGGCGAGTTTCTACTTTCAGATGCAACAGAAATTTTGCGGATTGGTCAATCCGTTCGCGAGATATGGCAGTTTGGAGGTAAGAAACGCTTGAGAAACTCAAAATATTCGCAGTTCTGATGCTCGAAACGAATAACAAGAACGGCCTAGGGGCAAAGTGCGCATACCGTTGTAATCGGGCGAGTTTCTACTTTCAGATGCAACAGAAATTTTGCGGATTGGTCGATCCGTTCGCGAGATGTGGCAGTTTGGAAGTAAGAAACGCTTGAGAAACTCAAAATTTTGGCAGTTCTGATGCTCGAAACGAAAAACTAGAACGGCCTAGGGGAAAAGTGCGCATATCGTTGTAATCGGGCGAGTTTCTACTTTCAGATGCAACAGAAATTATGCGGATTGGTCAATCCGTTCGCGTGATATGGCCGTTTGGATGTAAGAAACGCTTGAGAAACTCAAAATTTTCGCATTTCTGATGCTCGAAACGAATAACTAGAAGCTCCTAAGGGAAAAGTGCGCATACCGTTGTAATCGGGCGAGTTTCTACTTTCAGATGCAACAGAAATTTTGCGGATTGATCAATCCGTTCGCGAGATATGGCAGTTTGGAGGTAAGAAACGCTTGAGAAACTCAAAATTTTCGCAGTTCTGATGCTCGAAACGAATAACTAGAACCGTCTGGGGAAAAGTGCGCATACCGTTGTAATCGGGCGAGTTTCTACTTTCAGATGCAACAGAAATTATGCGGATTGGTCACTCCGTTCGCGAGATATGGCAGTTTTGAGGTAAGAAACGCTTGAGAAACTCAAAATTTTCGCAGTTCTGATGCTCGACACGAGTAACTAGAACGGCCTAGGGGCAAAGTGCGCATACCGTTGTAATCGGGCGAGTTTCTACTTTCAGATGCAACAGAAATTTTGCAGATTGGTCAATCCGTTCGCGAGATATGGCAGTTTGGAGGTAAGAAACGCTTGAGAAACTCAAAATTTTCGCAGTTCTGATGCTCGACAAGAATAACTAGAACGGCCTAGGGGCAAAGTGCGCATACCGTTGTAATCGGGCGAGTTTCTACTTTCAGATGCAACAGAAATTTTGCGGATTGGCCGATCCGTTCGCGAGATGTGGCAGTTTGGAAGTAAGAAACGCTTGAGAAACTCAAAATTTTGGCAGTTTTGATGCTCGAAACGAGTAACTAGAACTTCCTAGGGGAAAACTACACCTACCGTTGTAATCGGGCGAGTTTCTACTGTCAGATGCAACAGAAATTTTGCGGATTGGTCAATCCGTTCGCGAGATATGGCAGTTTGGAGGTAAGAAACGCTTGAGAAACTCAAAATTTTCGCAGTTCTGATGCTCGTCACGAATAACTAGAACGGCCTAGGGGCAAAGTGCGCATACCGTTGTAATCGGGCGAGTTTCTACTTTCAGATGCAACAGAAATTATGCGGATTGGTCACTCCGTTCGCGAGATATGGCAGTTTTGAGGTAAGAAACGCTTGAGAAACTCAAAATTTTCGCAGTTCTGATGCTCGACACGAATAACTAGAACGGCCTAGGGGCAAAGTGCGCATACCGTTGTAATCGGGCGAGTTTCTACTTTCAGATGCAACAGAAATTTTGCGGATTGGTCAATCCGTTCGCGAGATATGGCAGTTTGGAGGTAAGAAACGCTTGAGAAACTCAAAATTTTCGGAGTTCTGATGCTCGACACGAATAACTAGAACGGCCTAGGGGCAAAGTGCGCATACCGTTGTAATCGGGCAAGTTTCTACTTTCAGATGCTACAGAAATTTTGCGGATTGGTCGATCCGTTCGCGAGATGTGGCAGTTTGGAAGTAAGAAACGCTTGAGAAACTCAAAATTTTCGCAGTTCTGATGCTCGAAACGAATGACTAGAACGGCCTAGGGGAGAAGTACGCATACCGTTGTAATCGGACGAGTTTCTACTTTCAGATGCAACAGAAATTATGCGGATTGGTCAATCCTTTCGCGAGATATGGCAGTTTGGAGGTAAGAAACGCTTGAGAAACTCAAAATTTTCGCATTTCTAATGCTCGAAACGAATAACTAGAACCTCCTAGGGGAAAAGTGCGCATACCGTTGTAATCGGGCGAGTTTCTACTTTCAGATGCAACAGAAATTTTGCGGATTGATCAATCCGTTCGCGAGATATGGCAGTTTGGAGGTAAGAAACGCTTGAGAAACTCAAAATTTTCGCAGTTCTGATGCTCGAAACGAATAACTAGAACCGTCTAGGGGAAAAGTGCGCATACCGTTGTAATCGGGCGAGTTTCTACTTTCAAATGCAACAAAAATTTTGCGGATTGGTCAATCCGTTCGCGAGATGTGGCAGTTTGGAATTAAGAAACGCTTGAGAAACTCAAGATTTTCGGAGTTCTGATGCTCGACACGAATAACTGGAACGGCCTAGGGGCAAAGTGCGCATACCGTTGTAATCGGGCGAGTTTCTACTTTCAGATGCAACAGAAATTTTGCGGATTGGTCAATCCGTTCGCGAGATATGGCAGTTTGGAGGTAAGAAACGCTTGAGAAACTCAAAATTTTCGCAGTTCTGATGCTCGACACGAATAACTAGAACGGCCTAGGGGCAAAGTGCGCATACCGTTGTAATCGGGCGAGTTTCTACTTTCAGATGCAACAGAAATTTTGCGGATTGGTCGATCCGTTCGCGAGATGTGGCAGTTTGGAAGTAAGAAACGCTTGAGAAACTCAAAATTTTCGCATTTCTGATGCTCGAAACGAATAACTAGAACCTCCTAAGGGAAAAGTGCGCATACCGTTGTAATCGGGCGAGTTTCTACTTTCAGATGCAACAGAAATTTTGCGGATTGATCAATCCGTTCGCGAGATATGGCAGTTTGGAGGTAAGAAACGCTTGAGAAACTCAAAATTTTCGCAGTTCTGATGCTCGAAACGAATAACTAGAACCGTCTAGGGGAAAAGTGCGCATACCGTTGTAATCGGGCGAGTTTCTACTTTCAGATGCAACAGAAATTATGCGGATTGGTCAATCCGTTCGCGAGATATGGCAGTTTTGAGGTAAGAAACGCTTGAGAACCTCAAAATTTTCGCAGTTCTGATGCTCGACACGAATAACTAGAACGGCCTAGGGGCAAAGTGCGCATACCGTTGTAATCGGGCGAGTTTCTACTTTCAGATGCAACAGAAATTTTGCGGATTGGTCAATCCGTTCGCGAGATATGGCAGTTGGGAGGTAAGAAACGCTTGAGAAACTCAAAATTTTCGCAGTTCTGATGCTCGACACGAGTAACTAGAACTTCCTAGGGGAAAACTACACCTACCGTTGTAATCGGGCGAGTTTCTTCTGTCAGATGCAACAGAAATTTTGCGGATTGGACAATCCGTTCGCGAGATATGGCAGTTTGGAGGTAAGAAACGCTTGAGAGACTCAAAATTTTCGCAGTTCTGATGCTCGAAATGAATAACTGGAACGGCCTAGGGGAAAACTACACATACCGTTGTAATCGGGCGAGTTTCTACTTTCAGATGCAACAGAAATTTTGCGGATTGATCAATCCGTTCGCGAGATATGGCTGTTTGGAGATAAGAAACGCTTGAGAGACTCAAAATTTTCGCAGTTCTGATGCTCGAAACGAATGACTAGAACGGCCTAGGGGAGAAGTACGCATACCGTTGTAATCGGGCGAGTTTCTACTTTCAGATGCAACAGAAATTTTGCGGATTGGTCAATCCGTTCGCGAGATATGGCAGTTTGGAGGTAAGAAACGCTTGAGAAACTCAAAATATTCGCAGTTCTGATGCTCGAAACGAATAACAAGAACGGCCTAGGGGCAAAGTGCGCATACCGTTGTAATCAGGCGAGTTTCTACTTTCAGATGCAATAGAAATTTTGCGAATTGGTTAATCCGTTCGCGAGATATGGCAGTTTGGAGGTAACTAACGCTTGAGAAACTCAAAATTTTCGCATTTTTGATGCTCGAAACGAATAACTAGTACGCCCTAGGGGAAGAGTGCTCATACCGTTGTATTCGGGCGAGTTTCTACTTTCAGAAGCAACAGAAATTTTGCGGATTGGTCAATCCGATCGCGAGATATGGCAGTTTGGAGGTAAGAAATGCTTGAGAAATTCAAAATTTTCGCAGTTCTGATGCTCGAAACGAATAACAAGAACGGCCTAGGGGAAAAGTGCGCATACCGTTGTAATCGGGCGAGTTTCTACTTTCAGATGCAACAGAAATTTTGCGGATTGGTCAATCGGTTCGCGAGATATGGCAGTTTGGAGGTAAGAAACGCTTGAGAAACTCAAAATTTTCGCAGTTCTGATGCTCGAAACGAATAACTAGAACCGCCTAGGGGAAAAGTGCGCATACCGTTGTAATCGGGCAAGTTTCCACTTTCAGATGCTACAGAAATTTTGCGGATTGGTCGATCCGTTCGCGAGATGTGGCAGTTTGGAAGTAAGAAACGCTTGAGAAACTCAAAATTTTCGCAGTTCTGATGCTCGAAACGAATGACTAGAACGGCCTAGGGGAGAAGTACGCATACCGTTGTAATCGGACGAGTTTCTACTTTCAGATGCAACAGAAATTATGCGGATTGGTCAATCCTTTCGCGAGATATGGCAGTTTGGAGGTAAGAAACGCTTGAGAAACTCAAAATTTTCGCATTTCTGATGCTCGAAACGAATAACTAGAACCTCCTAGGGGAAAAGTGCGCATACCGTTGTAATCGGGCGAGTTTCTACTTTCAGATGCAACAGAAATTTTGCGGATTGGTCGATCCGTTCGCGAGATATGGCAGTTGGGAGGTAAGAAACGCTTGAGAAACTCAAAATTTTCGCAGTTCTGATGCTCGACACGAGTAACTAGAACTTCCTAGGGGAAAACTACACCTACCGTTGTAATCGGGCGAGTTTCTTCTGTCAGATGCAACAGAAATTTTGCGGATTGGACAATCCGTTCGCGAGATATGGCAGTTTGGAGGTAAGAAACGCTTGAGAGACTCAAAATTTTCGCAGTTCTGATGCTCGAAATGAATAACTGGAACGGCCTAGGGGAAAACTACACATACCGTTGTAATCGGGCGAGTTTCTACTTTCAGATGCAAC
The DNA here is from genome assembly GCF_051014685.1 of Ptiloglossa arizonensis. NCBI lineage: Eukaryota > Metazoa > Arthropoda > Insecta > Hymenoptera > Colletidae > Ptiloglossa > Ptiloglossa arizonensis. The sequence continues at coordinate 33,036 of NW_027480089.1, read as the reverse complement.
AGAAATTTTGCGGATTGATCAATCCGTTCGCGAGATATGGCTGTTTGGAGATAAGAAACGCTTGAGAGACTCAAAATTTTCGCAGTTCTGATGCTCGAAGCGAATGACTAGAACGGCCTAGGGGAGAAGTACGCATACCGTTGTAATCGGGCGAGTTTCTACTTTCAGATGCAACAGAAATTTTGCGGATTGGTCAATCCGTTCGCGAGATATGGCAGTTTGGAGGTAAGAAACGCTTGAGAAACTCAAAATATTCGCAGTTCTGATGCTCGAAACGAATAACAAGAACGGCCTAGGGGCAAAGTGCGCATACCGTTGTAATCGGGCGAGTTTCTACTTTCAGATGCAATAGAAATTTTGCGAATTGGTTAATCCGTTCGCGAGATATGGCAGTTTGGAGGTAACTAACGCTTGAGAAACTCAAAATTTTCGCATTTTTGATGCTCGAAACGAATAACTAGTACGCCCTAGGGGAAGAGTGCTCATACCGTTGTATTCGGGCGAGTTTCTACTTTCAGAAGCAACAGAAATTTTGCGGATTGGTCGATCCGTTCGCGAGATGTGGCAGTTTGGAAGTAAGAAACGCTTGAGAAACTCAAAATTTTCGCAGTTCTGATGCTCGAAACGAATGACTAGAACGGCCTAGGGGAGAAGTACGCATACCGTTGTAATCGGACGAGTTTCTACTTTCAGATGCAACAGAAATTATGCGGATTGGTCAATCCTTTCGCGAGATATGGCAGTTTGGAGGTAAGAAACGCTTGAGAAACTCAAAATTTTCGCATTTCTGATGCTCGAAACGAATAACTAGAACCTCCTAGGGGAAAAGTGCGCATACCGTTGTAATCGGGCGAGTTTCTACTTTCAGATGCAACAGAAATTTTGCGGATTGATCAATCCGTTCGCGAGATATGGCAGTTTGGAGGTAAGAAACGCTTGAGAAACTCAAAATTTTCGCAGTTCTGATGCTCGAAACGAATAACTAGAACCGTCTAGGGGAAAAGTGCGCATACCGTTGTAATCGGGCGAGTTTCTACTTTCAGATGCAACAGAAATTATGCGGATTGGTCAATCCGTTCGCGAGATATGGCAGTTTTGAGGTAAGAAACGCTTGAGAAACTCAAAATTTTCGCAGTTCTGATGCTCGACACGAATAACTAGAACGGCCTAGGCGCAAAGTGCGCATACCGTTGTAATCGGGCGAGTTTCTACTTTCAGACGCAACAGAAATTTTGCGGATTGGTCAATCCGTTCGCGAGATATGGCAGTTTGGAGGTAAGAAACGCTTGAGAAACTAAAAATTTTCGCAGTTCTGATGCTCCACACGAATAACTAGAACGGCCTAGGGGAAAAGTGCGCATACCGTTGTAATCGGGCGAGTTTCTACTTTCAAATGCAACAAAAATTTTGCGGATTGGTCAATCCGTTCGCGAGATGTGGCAGTTTGGAATTAAGAAACGCTTGAGAAACTCAAGATTTTCGGAGTTCTGATGCTCGACACGAATAACTGGAACGGCCTAGGGGCAAAGTGCGCATACCGTTGTAATCGGGCGAGTTTCTACTTTCAGATGCAACAGAAATTTTGCGGATTGGTCAATCCGTTCGCGAGATATGGCAGTTTGGAGGTAAGAAACGCTTGAGAAACTCAAAATTTTCGCAGTTCTGATGCTCGACACGAATAACTAGAACGGCCTAGGGGCAAAGTGCGCATACCGTTGTAATCGGGCGAGTTTCTACTTTCAGATGCAACAGAAATTTTGCGGATTGGTCGATCCGTTCGCGAGATGTGGCAGTTTGGAAGTAAGAAACGCTTGAGAAACTCAAAATTTTCGCATTTCTGATGCTCGAAACGAATAACTAGAACCTCCTAAGGGAAAAGTGCGCATACCGCTGTAATCGGGCGAGTTTCTACTTTCAGATGCAACAGAAATTTTGCGGATTGATCAATCCGTTCGCGAGATATGGCAGTTTGGAGGTAAGAAACGCTTGAGAAACTCAAAATTTTCGCAGTTCTGATGCTCGACACGAATAACTAGAACGGCCTAGGGGAAAAGTGCGCATACCGTTGTAATCGGGCGAGTTTCTACTTTCAAATGCAACAAAAATTTTGCGGATTGGTCAATCCGTTCGCGAGATGTGGCAGTTTGGAATTAAGAAACGCTTGAGAAACTCAAGATTTTCGGAGTTCTGATGCTCGACACGAATAACTGGAACGGCCTAGGGGCAAAGTGCGCATACCGTTGTAATCGGGCGAGTTTCTACTTTCAGATGCAACAGAAATTTTGCGGATTGGTCAATCCGTTCGCGAGATATGGCAGTTTGGAGGTAAGAAACGCTTGAGAAACTCAAAATTTTCGCAGTTCTGATGCTCGACACGAATAACTAGAACGGCCTAGGGGCAAAGTGCGCATACCGTTGTAATCGGGCGAGTTTCTACTTTCAGATGCAACAGAAATTTTGCGGATTGGTCGATCCGTTCGCGAGATGTGGCAGTTTGGAAGTAAGAAACGCTTGAGAAACTCAAAATTTTCGCATTTCTGATGCTCGAAACGAATAACTAGAACCTCCTAAGGGAAAAGTGCGCATACCGCTGTAATCGGGCGAGTTTCTACTTTCAGATGCAACAGAAATTTTGCGGATTGATCAATCCGTTCGCGAGATATGGCAGTTTGGAGGTAAGAAACGCTTGAGAAACTCAAAATTTTCGCAGTTCTGATGCTCGACACGAATAACTAGAACGGCCTAGGGGCAAAGTGCGCATACCGTTGTAATCGGGCGAGTTTCTACTTTCAGATGCAACAGAAATTTTGCGGATTGGTCAATCCGTTCGCGAGATATGGCAGTTTGGAGGTAAGAAACGCTTGAGAAACTCAAAATTTTCGCAGTTCTGATGCTCGAAACGAATAACTAGAACCGCCTAGGGGAAAAGTGCGCATACCGTTGTAATCGGGCAAGTTTCCACTTTCAGATGCTACAGAAATTTTGCGGATTGGTCGATCCGTTCGCGAGATGTGGCAGTTTGGAAGTAAGAAACGCTTGAGAAACTCAAAATTTTCGCAGTTCTGATGCTCGAAACGAATGACTAGAACGGCCTAGGGGAGAAGTACGCATACCGTTGTAATCGGACGAGTTTCTACTTTCAGATGCAACAGAAATTATGCGGATTGGTCAATCCTTTCGCGAGATATGGCAGTTTGGAGGTAAGAAACGCTTGAGAAACTCAAAATTTTCGCATTTCTGATGCTCGAAACGAATAACTAGAACCTCCTAGGGGAAAAGTGCGCATACCGTTGTAATCGGGCGAGTTTCTACTTTCAGATGCAACAGAAATTTTGCGGATTGGTCGATCCGTTCGCGAGATATGGCAGTTGGGAGGTAAGAAACGCTTGAGAAACTCAAAATTTTCGCAGTTCTGATGCTCGACACGAGTAACTAGAACTTCCTAGGGGAAAACTACACCTACCGTTGTAATCGGGCGAGTTTCTTCTGTCAGATGCAACAGAAATTTTGCGGATTGGACAATCCGTTCGCGAGATATGGCAGTTTGGAGGTAAGAAACGCTTGAGAGACTCAAAATTTTCGCAGTTCTGATGCTCGAAATGAATAACTGGAACGGCCTAGGGGAAAACTACACATACCGTTGTAATCGGGCGAGTTTCTACTTTCAGATGCAACAGAAATTTTGCGGATTGATCAATCCGTTCGCGAGATATGGCTGTTTGGAGATAAGAAACGCTTGAGAGACTCAAAATTTTCGCAGTTCTGATGCTCGAAGCGAATGACTAGAACGGCCTAGGGGAGAAGTACGCATACCGTTGTAATCGGGCGAGTTTCTACTTTCAGATGCAACAGAAATTTTGCGGATTGGTCAATCCGTTCGCGAGATATGGCAGTTTGGAGGTAAGAAACGCTTGAGAAACTCAAAATATTCGCAGTTCTGATGCTCGAAACGAATAACAAGAACGGCCTAGGGGCAAAGTGCGCATACCGTTGTAATCGGGCGAGTTTCTACTTTCAGATGCAATAGAAATTTTGCGAATTGGTTAATCCGTTCGCGAGATATGGCAGTTTGGAGGTAACTAACGCTTGAGAAACTCAAAATTTTCGCATTTTTGATGCTCGAAACGAATAACTAGTACGCCCTAGGGGAAGAGTGCTCATACCGTTGTATTCGGGCGAGTTTCTACTTTCAGAAGCAACAGAAATTTTGCGGATTGGTCGATCCGTTCGCGAGATGTGGCAGTTTGGAAGTAAGAAACGCTTGAGAAACTCAAAATTTTCGCAGTTCTGATGCTCGAAACGAATGACTAGAACGGCCTAGGGGAGAAGTACGCATACCGTTGTAATCGGACGAGTTTCTACTTTCAGATGCAACAGAAATTATGCGGATTGGTCAATCCTTTCGCGAGATATGGCAGTTTGGAGGTAAGAAACGCTTGAGAAACTCAAAATTTTCGCATTTCTGATGCTCGAAACGAATAACTAGAACCTCCTAGGGGAAAAGTGCGCATACCGTTGTAATCGGGCGAGTTTCTACTTTCAGATGCAACAGAAATTTTGCGGATTGATCAATCCGTTCGCGAGATATGGCAGTTTGGAGGTAAGAAACGCTTGAGAAACTCAAAATTTTCGCAGTTCTGATGCTCGAAACGAATAACTAGAACCGTCTAGGGGAAAAGTGCGCATACCGTTGTAATCGGGCGAGTTTCTACTTTCAGATGCAACAGAAATTATGCGGATTGGTCAATCCGTTCGCGAGATATGGCAGTTTTGAGGTAAGAAACGCTTGAGAAACTCAAAATTTTCGCAGTTCTGATGCTCGACACGAATAACTAGAACGGCCTAGGCGCAAAGTGCGCATACCGTTGTAATCGGGCGAGTTTCTACTTTCAGACGCAACAGAAATTTTGCGGATTGGTCAATCCGTTCGCGAGATATGGCAGTTTGGAGGTAAGAAACGCTTGAGAAACTAAAAATTTTCGCAGTTCTGATGCTCCACACGAATAACTAGAACGGCCTAGGGGAAAAGTGCGCATACCGTTGTAATCGGGCGAGTTTCTACTTTCAAATGCAACAAAAATTTTGCGGATTGGTCAATCCGTTCGCGAGATGTGGCAGTTTGGAATTAAGAAACGCTTGAGAAACTCAAGATTTTCGGAGTTCTGATGCTCGACACGAATAACTGGAACGGCCTAGGGGCAAAGTGCGCATACCGTTGTAATCGGGCGAGTTTCTACTTTCAGATGCAACAGAAATTTTGCGGATTGGTCAATCCGTTCGCGAGATATGGCAGTTTGGAGGTAAGAAACGCTTGAGAAACTCAAAATTTTCGCAGTTCTGATGCTCGACACGAATAACTAGAACGGCCTAGGGGCAAAGTGCGCATACCGTTGTAATCGGGCGAGTTTCTACTTTCAGATGCAACAGAAATTTTGCGGATTGGTCGATCCGTTCGCGAGATGTGGCAGTTTGGAAGTAAGAAACGCTTGAGAAACTCAAAATTTTCGCATTTCTGATGCTCGAAACGAATAACTAGAACCTCCTAAGGGAAAAGTGCGCATACCGCTGTAATCGGGCGAGTTTCTACTTTCAGATGCAACAGAAATTTTGCGGATTGATCAATCCGTTCGCGAGATATGGCAGTTTGGAGGTAAGAAACGCTTGAGAAACTCAAAATTTTCGCAGTTCTGATGCTCGAAACGAATAACTAGAACCGTCTAGGGGAAAAGTGCGCATACCGTTGTAATCGGGCGAGTTTCTACTTTCAGATGCAACAGAAATTATGCGGATTGGTCAATCCGTTCGCGAGATATGGCAGTTTTGAGGTAAGAAACGCTTGAGAAACTCAAAATTTTCGCAGTTCTGATGCTCGACACGAGTAACTAGAACTTCCTAGGGGAAAACTACACCTACCGTTGTAATCGGGCGAGTTTCTTCTGTCAGATGCAACAGAAATTTTGCGGATTGGACAATCCGTTCGCGAGATATGGCAGTTTGGAGGTAAGAAACGCTTGAGAGACTCAAAATTTTCGCAGTTCTGATGCTCGAAATGAATAACTGGAACGGCCTAGGGGAAAACTACACATACCGTTGTAATCGGGCGAGTTTCTACTTTCAGATGCAACAGAAATTTTGCGGATTGATCAATCCGTTCGCGAGATATGGCTGTTTGGAGATAAGAAACGCTTGAGAGACTCAAAATTTTCGCAGTTCTGATGCTCGAAACGAATGACTAGAACGGCCTAGGGGAGAAGTACGCATACCGTTGTAATCGGGCGAGTTTCTACTTTCAGATGCAACAGAAATTTTGCGGATTGGTCAATCCGTTCGCGAGATATGGCAGTTTGGAGGTAAGAAACGCTTGAGAAACTCAAAATATTCGCAGTTCTGATGCTCGAAACGAATAACAAGAACGGCCTAGGGGCAAAGTGCGCATACCGTTGTAATCGGGCGAGTTTCTACTTTCAGATGCAATAGAAATTTTTCGAATTGGTTAATCCGTTCGCGAGATATGGCAGTTTGGAGGTAACTAACGCTTGAGAAACTCAAAATTTTCGCATTTTTGATGCTCGAAACGAATAACTAGTACGCCCTAGGGGAAGAGTGCTCATACCGTTGTATTCGGGCGAGTTTCTACTTTCAGAAGCAACAGAAATTTTGCGGATTGGTCAATCCGATCGCGAGATATGGCAGTTTGGAGGTAAGAAACGCTTGAGAAATTCAAAATTTTCGCAGTTCTGATGCTCGAAACGAATAACTAGAACCGCCTAGGGGAAAAGTGCGCATACCGTTGTAATCGGGCGAGTTTCTACTTTCAGATGCAACAGAAATTTTGCGGATTGATCAATCCGTTCGCGAGATATGGCAGTTTGGAGATAAGAAACGCTTGAGAAACTCAAAATTTTCGCAGTTCTGATGCTCGAAACGAATAACAAGAACGGCCTAGGGGAAAAGTACGCATACCGTTGTAATCGGGCGAGTTTCTACTTTTAGATGCAACAGAAATTTTGCGGATTGGTCAATCCGTTCGCGAGATATGGCAGTTTGGAGGTAAGAAACGCTTGAGAAACTCAAAATTTTCGCAGTTCTAATGCTCGACACGAATAACTAGAACGGCCTAGGGGAAAAGTGCGCATACCGTTGTAATCGGGCGAGTTTCTACTTTCAGATGCAACAGAAATTTTGCGGATTGGTCAATCCGTTCGCGAGATATGGCAGTTTGGAGGTAAGAAACGCTTCAGAAACTCCAAATTTTCGCAGATCTGATGCTCGAAACGAATAACTAGAAAGGCCTAGGGGAAAACTACACCTACCGTTGTAATCGGGCGAGTTTCTACTTTCAGATGCAACAGAAATTTGGCGGATTGGTCAATCCGTTCGCGAGATATGGCAGTTTGGAGGTAAGAAACGCTTGAGAAATTCAAAATATTCGCAGTTCTGATGCTCGAAACGAATAACAAGAACGGCCTAGGGGAAAAGTGCGCATACCGTTGTAATCGGGCGAGTTTCTACTTTCAGATGCAACAGAAATTTTGCGAATTGGTTAATCCGTTCGCGAGATATGGCAGTTTGGAGGTAACTAACGCTTGAGAAACTCAAAATTTTCGCATTTTTGATGCTCGAAACGAATAACTAGTACGGCCGAGGGGAAAAGTGCGCATACCGTTGTAATCGGGCGAGTTTCTACTTTCAGAAGCAACAGAAATTTTGCGGATTGGTCAATCCGTTCGCGAGATATGGCAGTTTGGAGGTAAGAAACGCTTCAGAAACTCAAAATTTTCGCAGTTCTGATGCTCGAAACGAATAACTAGAAAGGCCTAGGGGAAAACTACACCTCCCGTTGTAATCGGGCGAGTTTCTACTTTCAGATGCAACAGAAATTTTGCGGATTGATCAATCCGTTCGCGAGATATGGCCGTTTGGAGATAAGAAACGCTTGAGAAACTCAAAATATTCGCAGTTCTGATGCTCGAAACGAATGACTAGAACGGCCTAGGGGAGAAGTACGCATACCGTTGTAATCGGGCGAGTTTCTACTTTCAGATGCAACAGAAATTTTGCGGATTGGTCAATCCGTTCGCGAGATATGGCAGTTTGGAGGTAAGAAACGCTTGAGAAACTCAAAATATTCGCAGTTCTGATGCTCGAAACGAATAACAAGAACGGCCTAGGGGCAAAGTGCGCATACCGTTGTAATCGGGCGAGTTTCTACTTTCAGATGCAATAGAAATTTTTCGAATTGGTTAATCCGTTCGCGAGATATGGCAGTTTGGAGGTAACTAACGCTTGAGAAACTCAAAATTTTCGCATTTTTGATGCTCGAAACGAATAACTAGTACGCCCTAGGGGAAGAGTGCTCATACCGTTGTATTCGGGCGAGTTTCTACTTTCAGAAGCAACAGAAATTTTGCGGATTGGTCAATCCGATCGCGAGATATGGCAGTTTGGAGGTAAGAAACGCTTGAGAAATTCAAAATTTTCGCTGTTCTGATGCTCGAAACGAATAACAAGAACGGCCTAGGGGAAAAGTGCGCATACCGTTGTAATCGGGCGAGTTTCTACTTTCAGATGCAACTGAAATTTTGCGGATTGGTCAATCCGTTCGCGAGATATGGCAGTTTGGAGGTAAGAAACGCTTGAGAAACTCAAAATTTTCGCAGTTCTGGTGCTCGAAACGAATAACTAGAACCGCCTAGGGGAAAAGTGCGCATACCGTTGTAATCGGGCGAGTTTCTACTTTCAGATGCAACAGAAATTTTGCGGATTGATCAATCCGTTCGCGAGATATGGCAGTTTGGAGATAAGAAACGCTTGAGAAACTCAAAATTTTCGAAGTTCTGATGCTCGAAACGAATAACAAGAACGGCCTAGGGGAAAAGTACGCATACCGTTGTAATCGGGCGAGTTTCTACTTTTAGATGCAACAGAAATTTTGCGGATTGGTCAATCCGTTCGCGAGATATGGCAGTTTGGAGGTAAGAAACGCTTGAGAAACTCAAAATTTTCGCAGTTCTAATGCTCGACACGAATAACTAGAACGGCCTAGGGGAAAAGTGCGCATACCGTTGTAATCGGGCGAGTTTCTACTTTCAGATGCAACAGAAATTTTGCGGATTGGTCAATCCGTTCGCGAGATATGGCAGTTTGGAGGTAAGAAACGCTTCAGAAACTCCAAATTTTCGCAGATCTGATGCTCGAAACGAATAACTAGAAAGGCCTAGGGGAAAACTACACCTACCGTTGTAATCGGGCGAGTTTCTACTTTCAGATGCAACAGAAATTTTGCGGATTGGTCAATCCGTTCGCGAGATATGGCAGTTTGGAGGTAAGAAACGCTTGAGAAATTCAAAATATTCGCAGTTCTGATGCTCGAAACGAATAACAAGAACGGCCTAGGGGAAAAGTGCGCATACCGTTGTAATCGGGCGAGTTTCTACTTTCAGATGCAACAGAAATTTTGCGAATTGGTTAATCCGTTCGCGAGATATGGCAGTTTGGAGGTAACTAACGCTTGAGAAACTCAAAATTTTCGCATTTTTAATGCTCGAAACGAATAACTAGTACGGCCTAGGGGAAAAGTGCGCATACCGTTGTAATCGGGCGAGTTTCTACTTTCAGAAGCAACAGAAATTTTGCGGATTGGTCAATCCGTTCGCGAGATATGGCAGTTTGGAGGTAAGAAACGCTTCAGAAACTCAAAATTTTCGCAGTTCTGATGCTCGAAACGAATAACTAGAAAGGCCTAGGGGAAAACTACACCTCCCGTTGTAATCGGGCGAGTTTCTACTTTCAGATGCAACAGAAATTTTGCGGATTGATCAATCCGTTCGCGAGATATGTCCGTTTGGAGATAAGAAACGCTTGAGAAACTCAAAATTTTCGCAGTTCTGATGCTCGAAACGAATGACTAGAACGGCCTAGGGGAGAAGTACGCATACCGTTGTAATCGGGCGAGTTTCTACTTTCAGATGCAACAGAAATTTTGCGGATTGGTCAATCCGTTCGCGAGATATGGCAGTTTGGAGGTAAGAAACGCTTGAGAAACTCAAAATATTCGCAGTTCTGATGCTCGAAACGAATAACAAGAACGGCCTAGGGGCAAAGTGCGCATACCGTTGTAATCGGGCGAGTTTCTACTTTCAGATGCAATAGAAATTTTTCGAATTGGTTAATCCGTTCGCGAGATATGGCAGTTTGGAGGTAACTAACGCTTGAGAAACTCAAAATTTTCGCATTTTTGATGCTCGAAACGAATAACTAGTACGCCCTAGGGGAAGAGTGCTCATACCGTTGTATTCGGGCGAGTTTCTACTTTCAGAAGCAACAGAAATTTTGCGGATTGGTCAATCCGATCGCGAGATATGGCAGTTTGGAGGTAAGAAACGCTTGAGAAATTCAAAATTTTCGCTGTTCTGATGCTCGAAACGAATAACAAGAACGGCCTAGGGGAAAAGTGCGCATACCGTTGTAATCGTGCGAGTTTCTACTTTCAGATGCAACTGAAATTTTGCGGATTGGTCAATCCGTTCGCGAGATATGGCAGTTTGGAGGTAAGAAACGCTTGAGAAACTCAAAATTTTCGCAGTTCTGATGCTCGAAACGAATAACTAGAAAGGCCTAGGGGAAAACTACACCTCCCGTTGTAATCGGGCGAGTTTCTACTTTCAGATGCAACAGAAATTTTGCGGATTGATCAATCCGTTCGCGAGATATGGCCGTTTGGAGATAAGAAACGCTTGAGAAACTCAAAATTTTCGCAGTTCTGATGCTCGAAACGAATAACAAGAACGGCCTAGGGGAAAAGTGCGCATACCGTTGTAATCGGGCGAGTTTCTGCTTTCAGATGCAACAGAAATTTTGCGGATTGGTTAATCCGTTCGCGAGATATGGCAGTTTGGAGGTAACTAACGCTTGAGAAACTCAAAATTTTCGCATTTTTGATGCTCGAAACGAATAACTAGTACGGCCTAGGGGAAAAGTGCGCATACGGTTGTAATCGGGCGAGTTTCTACTTTCAGAAGCAACAGAAATTTTGCGGATTGGTCAATCCGTTCGCGAGATATGGCAGTTTGGAGGTAAGAAACGCTTCAGAAACTCAAAATTTTCGCAGTTCTGATGCTCGAAACGAATAACTAGAAAGGCCTAGGGGAAAACTACACCTCCCGTTGTAATCGGGCGAGTTTCTACTTTCAGATGCAACAGAAATTTTGCGGATTGATCAATCCGTTCGCGAGATATGGCCGTTTGGAGATAAGAAACGCTTGAGAAACTCAAAATTTTCGCAGTTCTGATGCTCGAAACGAATAACAAGAACGGCCTAGGGGAAAAGTGCGCATACCGTTGTAATCGGGCGAGTTTCTGCTTTCAGATGCAACAGAAATTTTGCGGATTGGTTAATCCGTTCGCGAGATATGGCAGTTTGGAGGTAAGAAACGCTTGAGAAACTCAAAATTTTCGCATTTTTGATGCCCGAAACGAATAACTAGAACGGCCTAGGGGAAAAGTGCGCATACCGTTGTAATCGGGCGAGTTTCTACTTTCAGAAGCAACAAAAATTTTGCGGATTGGTCAATCCGTTCGCGAGATATGGCAGTTTGGAGATAAGAAACGCTTGAGAAACTCAAAATTTTCGCATTTCTGATGCTCGATACGAATAACTAGAACGGCCTAGGGGAAAAGTGCGCATACCGTTGTAATCAGGCGAGTTTCTACTTTCAGAAGCAACAGAAATTTTGCGGATTGTCAATCCGTTCGCGAGATATGGCAGTTTGGAGGTAAGAAACGCTTGAGAGACTCAAAATTTTCGCAGTTCTGATGCTCGAAATGAATAACTGGAACGGCCTAGGGGAAAACTACACCTACCGTTGTAATCGGGAGAGTTTCTACTTTCAGATGCAACAGAAATTTTGCGGATTGGTCAATCCGTTCGAGAGATATGGCAGTTTGGAGGTAAGAAACGCTTCAGAAACTCAAAATTTTCGTAGTTCTGATGCTCGAAATGAATAACTGGAACGGCCTAGGGGAAAACTACACCTCCCGTTGTAATCGGGCGAGTTTCTACTTTCAGATGCAACAGAAATTTTGCGGATCGATCAATCCGTTCGCGAGATATGGCAGTTTGGAGATAAGAAACGCTTGAGAAACTCAAAATTTTCGCATTTCTGATGCTCGATACGAATAACTAGAACGGCCTAGGGGAAAAGTGCGCATACCGTTGTAATCGGGCGAGTTTCTACTTTCAGAAGCAACAGAAATTTTGCGGATTGTCAATCCGTTCGCGAGATATGGCAGTTTGGAGGTAAGAAACGCTTGAGAGACACAAAATTTTCGCAGTTCTGATGCTCGAAATGAATAACTGGAACGGCCTAGGGGAAAACTACACCTACCGTTGTAATCGGGAGAGTTTCTACTTTCAGATGCAACAGAAATTTTGCGGATTGGTCAATCCGTTCGAGAGATATGGCAGTTTGGAGGTAAGAAACGCTTCAGAAACTCAAAATTTTCGTAGTTCTGATGCTCGAAATGAATAACTGGAACGGCCTAGGGGAAAACTACACCTCCCGTTGTAATCGGGCGAGTTTCTACTTTCAGATGCAACAGAAATTTTGCGGATTGATCAATCCGTTCGCGAGATATGGCAGTTTGGAGATAAGAAACGCTTGAGAAACTCAAAATTTTCGCATTTCTGATGCTCGATACGAATAACTAGAACGGCCTAGGGGAAAAGTGCGCATACCGTTGTAATCGGGCGAGTTTCTACTTTCAGAAGCAACAGAAATTTTGCGGATTGTCAATCCGTTCGCGAGATATGGCAGTTTGGAGGTAAGAAACGCTTGAGAGACACAAAATTTTCGCAGTTCTGATGCTCGAAATGAATAACTGGAACGGCCTAGGGGAAAACTACACCTACCGTTGTAATCGGGCGAGTTTCTACTTTCAGATGCAACAGAAATTTTGCGGATTGATCAATCCGTTCGCGAGATATGGCTGTTTGGAGATAAGAAACGCTTGAGAAACTCAAAATTTTCGCAGTTCTGATGCTCGAAACGAATGACTAGAACGGCCTAGGGGAGAAGTACGCATACCGTTGTAATCGGGAGAGTTTCTACTTTCAGATGCAACAGAAATTTTGCGGATTGGTCAATCCGTTCGAGAGATATGGCAGTTTGGAGGTAAGAAACGCTTCAGAAACTCAAAATTTTCGCAGTTCTGATGCTCGAAATGAATAACTGGAACGGCCTAGGGGAAAACTACACCTCCCGTTGTAATCGGGCGAGTTTCTACTTTCAGATGCAACAGAAATTTTGCGGATTGGTCAATCCGTTCGCGAGATATGGCAGTTTGGAGGTAAGAAACGCTAGGAGAAACTCAAAATTTTCGCAGTTCTGATGCTCGAAATGAATAACTGGGACGGCCTATGGGAAAACTACACCTACCGTTGTAATCGGGCGAGTTTCTACCTTCAGATGCAACAAAAATTTTGCGGATTGATCCATCCGTTCGCGAGATATGGCAGTTTGGAGATAAGAAACGCTTGAGAAACTCAAAATTTTCGCAGTTCTGATGCTCGAAACGAATGACTAGAACGGCCTAGGGGAGTAGTACGCATACCGTTGTAATCGGGAGAGTTTCTACTTTCAGATGCAACAGAAATTTTGCGGATTGGTCAATCCGTTCGCGAGATATGGCAGTTTGGAGGTAAGAAACGCTTGAGAAACTCAAAATATTCGCAGTTCTGATGCTCGAAACGAATAACAAGAACGGCCTAGGGGCAAAGTGCGCATACCGTTGTAATCGGGCGAGTTTCTACCTTCAGATGCAATAGAAATTTTGCGAATTGGTTAATCCGTTCGCGAGATATGGCAGTTTGGAGGTAACTAACGCTTGAGAAACTGAAAATTTTCGCATTTTTGATGCTCGAAACGAATAACTAGTACGCCCTAGGGGAAGAGTGCGCATACCGTTGTATTCGGGCGAGTTTCTACTTTCAGAAGCAATAGAAATTTTGCGGATTGGTCAATCCGATCGCGAGATATGGCAGTTTGGAGGTAAGAAACGCTTGAGAAATTCAAAATTTTCGCAGTTCTGATGCCCGAAACGAATAACAAGAACGGCCTAGGGGAAAAGTGCGCATACCGTTGTAATCGGGCGAGTTTCTACTTTCAGATGCAACAGAAATTTTGCGGATTGGTCAATCCGTTCGCGAGATATGGCAGTTTGGAGGTAAGAAACGCTTGAGAAACTCAAAATTTTCGCAGTTCTGATGCTCGAAACGAATAACTAGAACCGCCTAGGGGAAAAGTGCGCATACCGTTGTAATCGGGCGAGTTTCTACTTTCAGATGCAACAGAAATTTTGCGGATTGATCAATCCGTTCGCGAGATATGGCAGTTTGGAGATAAGAAACGCTTGAGAAACTCAAAATTTTCGCATTTCTGATGCTCGATACGAATAACTAGGACGGCCTAGGGGAAAAGTGCGCATACCTTTGTAATCGGGCGAGTTTCTACTTTCAGAAGCAACAGAAATTTTGCGGATTGGTCAATCCGTTCGCGAGATATGGCAGTTTGGAGGTAAGAAACGCTAGGAGAAACTCAAAATTTTCGCAGTTCTGATGCTCGAAATGAATAACTGGGACGGCCTAGGGGAAAACTACACCTACCGTTGTAATCGGGCGAGTTTCTACTTTCAGATGCAACAAAAATTTTGCGGATTGATCCATCCGTTCGCGAGATATGGCAGTTTGGAGATAAGAAACGCTTGAGAAACTCAAAATTTTCGCAGTTCTGATGCTCGAAACGAATGACTAGAACGGCCTAGGGGAGAAGTACGCATACCGTTGTAATCGGGAGAGTTTCTACTTTCAGATGCAACAGAAATTTTGCGGATTGGTCAATCCGTTCGCGAGATATGGCAGTTTGGAGGTAAGAAACGCTTGAGAAACTCAAAATTTTCGCAGTTCTGATGCTCGAAACGAATAACTAGAAAGGCCTAGGGGAAAACTACACCTACCGTTGTAATCGGGCGAGTTTCTACTTTCAGATGCAACAGAAATTTTGCAGATTGGTCAACCCGTTCGCGAGATATGGCAGTTTGGAGGTAAGAAACGCTTGAGAAACTCAAAATTTTCGCACTTTTGATGCTCGAAACGAATAACTAGTACGGCCTAGGGGAAAAGTGCGCATACCGTTGTAATCGGGCGAGCTTCTACTTTCAGATGCAACAGAAATTTTGCGGATTGGTCAATCCGTTCGCGAGATATGGCAGTTTGGATGTAAGAAACGCTTGAGAAACTCAAAATATTCGCAGTTCTGATGCTCGAAACGAATAACAAGAACGGCCTAGGGGAAAAGTGCGCATACCGTTGTAATCGGGCGAGTTTCTACTTTCAGAAGCAACAGAAATTTTGCGGATTGGTCAATCCGTTCGAGAGATATGGCAGTTTGGAGGTAAGAAACGCTTCAGAAACTCAAAATTTTCGCAGTTCTGATGCTCGAAATGAATAACTGGAACGGCCTAGGGGAAAACTACACCTACCTTTGTAATCGGGCGAGTTTCTACTTTCAGATGCAACAGAAATTTTGCGGATTGATCAATCCGTTCGCGAGATATGGCAGTTTGGAGATAAGAAACGCTTGAGAAACTCAAAATTTTCGCAGTTCTGATGCTCGAAACGAATGACTAGAACGGCCTAGGGGAGAAGTACGCATACCGTTGTAATCGGGAGAGTTTCTACTTTCAGATGCAACAGAAATTTTGCGGATTGGTCAATCCGTTCGCGAGATATGGCAGTTTGGAAGTAAGAAACGCTTCAGAAACTCAAAATTTTCGCAGTTCTGATGCTCGAAATGAATAACTGGAACGGCCTAGGGGAAAACTACACCTCCCGTTGTAATCGGGCGAGTTTCTACTTTCAGATGCAACAGAAATTTTGCGGATTGATCAATCCGTTCGCGAGATATGGCAGTTTGGAGATAAGAAACGCTTGAGAAACTCAAAATTTTCGCAGTTCTGATGCTCGAAACGAATGACTAGAACGGCCTAGGGGAGAAGTACGCATACCGTTGTAATCGGGAGAGTTTCTACTTTCAGATGCAACAGAAATTTTGCGGATTGGTCAATCCGTTCGAGAGATATGGCAGTTTGGAGGTAAGAAACGCTTCAGAAACTCAAAATTTTCGCAGTTCTGATGCTCGAAATGAATAACTGGAACGGCCTAGGGGAAAACTACACCTCCCGTTGTAATCGGGCGAGTTTCTACTTTCAGATGCAACAGAAATTTTGCGGATTGATCAATCCGTTCGCGAGTTATGGCAGTTTGGAGATAAGAAACGCTTGAGAAACTCAAAATTTTCGCATTTCTGATGCTCGATACGAATAACTAGTACGGCCTAGGGGAAAAGTGCGCATACCGTTGTAATCGGGCGAGTTTCTACTTTCAGAAGCAACAGAAATTTTGCGGATTGTCAATCCGTTCGCGAGATATGGCAGTTTGGAGGTAAGAAACGCTTGAGAGACTCAAAATTTTCGCAGTTCTGATGCTCGAAATGAATAACTGGAACGGCCTAGGGGAAAACTACACCTACCGTTGTAATCGGGCGAGTTTCTACTTTCAGATGCAACAGAAATTTTGCGGATTGATCAATCCGTTCGCGAGATATGGCTGTTTGGAGATAAGAAACGCTTGAGAAACTCAAAATTTTCGCAGTTCTGATGCTCGAAACGAATGACTAAAACGGCCTAGGGGAGAAGTACGCATACCGTTGTAATCGGGAGAGTTTCTACTTTCAGATGCAACAGAAATTTTGCGGATTGGTCAATCCGTTCGAGAGATATGGCAGTTTGGAGGTAAGAAACGCTTCAGAAACTCAAAATTTTCGCAGTTCTGATGCTCGAAATGAATAACTGGAACGGCCTAGGGGAAAACTACATCTCCCGTTGTAATCGGGCGAGTTTCTACTTTCAGATGCAACAGAAATTTTGCGGATTGATCAATCCGTTCGCGAGATATGGCAGTTTGGAGATAAGAAACGCTTGAGAAACTCAAAATTTTCGCATTTCTAATGCTCGATACGAATAACTAGAACGGCCTAGGGGATAAGTGCGCATACCGTTGTAATCGGGCGAGTTTCTACTTTCAGAAGCAACAGAAATTTTGCGGATTGGTCAATCCGTTCGCGAGATATGGCAGTTTGGAGGTAAGAAACGCTTGAGAAACTCAAAATTTTCGCAGTTCTGATGCTCGAAACGAATAACTAGAAAGGCCTAGGGGAAAACTACACCTACCGTTGTAATCGGGCGAGTTTCTACTTTCAGATGCAACAGAAATTTTGCGGATTGGTCAACCCGTTCGCGAGATATGGCAGTTTGGAGGTAAGAAACGCTTGAGAAACTCAAAATATTCGCAGTTCTGATGCTCGAAACGAATAACAAGAACGGCCTAGGGGCAAAGTACGCATACCGTTGTAATCGGGCGAGTTTCTACTTTCAGATGCAATAGAAATTTTGCGAATTGGTTAATCCGTTCGCGAGATATGGCAGTTTGGAGGTAACTAACGCTTGAGAAACTCAAAATTTTCGCATTTTTGATGCTCGAAACGAATAACTAGTACGCCCTAGGGGAAGAGTGCGCATACCGTTGTATTCGGGCGAGTTTCTACTTTCAGAAGCAACAGAAATTTTGCGGATTGGTCAATCCGATCGCGAGATATGGCAGTTTGGAGGTAAGAAACGCTTGAGAAATTCAAAATTTTCGCAGTTCTGATGCTCGAAACGAATAACAAGAACGGCCTAGGGGAAAAGTGCGCATACCGTTGTAATCGGGCGAGTTTCTACTTTCAGATGCAACAGAAATTTTGCGGATTGGTCAATCCGTTCGCGAGATATGGCAGTTTGGAGGTAAGAAACGCTTGAGAAACTCAAAATTTTCGCAGTTCTGATGCTCGAAACGAATAACTAGAACCGCCTAGGGGAAAAGTGCGCATACCGTTGTAATCGGGCGAGTTTCTACTTTCAGATGCAACAGAAATTTTGCGGATTGATCAATCCGTTCGCGAGATATGGCAGTTTGGAGATAAGAAACGCTTGAGAAACTCAAAATTTTCGCACTTTTGATGCTCGAAACGAATAACTAGTACGACCTAGGGGAAAAGTGCGCATACCGTTGTAATCGGGCGAGTTTCTACTTTCAGAAGCAACAGAAATTTTGCGGATTGGTCAATCCGTTCGCGAGATATGGCAGTTTGGAGGTAAGAAACGCTTGAGAAACTCAAAGTTTTCGCAGTTCTGATGCTCGAAACGAATGACTAGAACGGCCTAGGGGAGAAGTACGCATACCGTTGTAATCGGGAGAGTTTCTACTTTCAGATGCAACAGAAATTTTGCGGATTGGTCAATCCGTTCGAGAGATATGGCAGTTTGGAGGTAAGAAACGCTTCAGAAACTCAAAATTTTCGCAGTTCTGATGCTCGAAATGAATAACTGGAACGGCCTAGGGGAAAACTACACCTCCCGTTGTAATCGGGCGAGTTTCTACTTTCAGATGCAACAGAAATTTTGCGGATTGATCAATCCGTTCGCGAGATATGGCAGTTTGGAGATAAGAAACGCTTGAGAAACTCAAAATTTTCGCATTTCTGATGCTCGATACGAATAACTAGAACGGCCTAGGGGAAAAGTGCGCATACCGTTGTAATCGGGCGAGTTTCTACTTTCAGAAGCAACAGAAATTTTGCGGATTGTCAATCCGTTCGCGAGATATGGCAGTTTGGAGGTAAGAAACGCTTGAGAGACTCAAAATTTTCGCAGTTCTGATGCTCGAAATGAATAACTGGAACGGCCTAGGGGAAAACTACACCTACCGTTGTAATCGGGCGAGTTTCTACTTTCAGATGCAACAGAAATTTTGCGGATTGATCAATCCGTTCGCGAGATATGGCTGTTTGGAGATAAGAAACGCTTGAGAAACTCAAAATTTTCGCAGTTCTGATGCTCGAAACGAATGACTAGAACGGCCTAGGGGAGAAGTACGCATACCGTTATAATCGGGAGAGTTTCTACTTTCAGATGCAACAGAAATTTTGCGGATTGGTCAATCCGTTCGAGAGATATGGCAGTTTGGAGGTAAGAAACGCTTCAGAAACTCAAAATTTTCGCAGTTCTGATGCTCGAAATGAATAACTGGAACGGCCTAGGGGAAAACTACACCTCCCGTTGTAATCGGGCGAGTTTCTACTTTCAGATGCAACAGAAATTTTGCGGACTGATCAATCCGTTCGCGAGATATGGCAGTTTGGAGATAAGAAACGCTTGAGAAACTCAAAATTTTCGCAGTTCTGATGCTCGAAACGAATAACTAGAACCGCCTAGGGGAAAAGTGCGCATACCGTTGTAATCGGGCGAGTTTCTACTTTCAGATGCAACAGAAATTTTGCGGATTGATCAATCCGTTCGCGAGATATGGCAGTTTGGAGATAAGAAACGCTTGAGAAACTCAAAATTTTCGCACTTTTGATGCTCGAAACGAATAACTAGTACGACCTAGGGGAAAAGTGCGCATACCGTTGTAATCGGGCGAGTTTCTACTTTCAGAAGCAACAGAAATTTTGCGGATTGGTCAATCCGTTCGCGAGATATGGCAGTTTGGAGGTAAGAAACGCTTGAGAAACTCAAAGTTTTCGCAGTTCTGATGCTCGAAACGAATGACTAGAACGGCCTAGGGGAGAAGTACGCATACCGTTGTAATCGGGAGAGTTTCTACTTTCAGATGCAACAGAAATTTTGCGGATTGGTCAATCCGTTCGAGAGATATGGCAGTTTGGAGGTAAGAAACGCTTCAGAAACTCAAAATTTTCGCAGTTCTGATGCTCGAAATGAATAACTGGAACGGCCTAGGGGAAAACTACACCTCCCGTTGTAATCGGGCGAGTTTCTACTTTCAGATGCAACAGAAATTTTGCGGATTGATCAATCCGTTCGCGAGATATGGCAGTTTGGAGATAAGAAACGCTTGAGAAACTCAAAATTTTCGCATTTCTGATGCTCGATACGAATAACTAGAACGGCCTAGGGGAAAAGTGCGCATACCGTTGTAATCGGGCGAGTTTCTACTTTCAGAAGCAACAGAAATTTTGCGGATTGTCAATCCGTTCGCGAGATATGGCAGTTTGGAGGTAAGAAACGCTTGAGAGACTCAAAATTTTCGCAGTTCTGATGCTCGAAATGAATAACTGGAACGGCCTAGGGGAAAACTACACCTACCGTTGTAATCGGGCGAGTTTCTACTTTCAGATGCAACAGAAATTTTGCGGATTGATCAATCCGTTCGCGAGATATGGCTGTTTGGAGATAAGAAACGCTTGAGAAACTCAAAATTTTCGCAGTTCTGATGCTCGAAACGAATGACTAGAACGGCCTAGGGGAGAAGTACGCATACCGTTATAATCGGGAGAGTTTCTACTTTCAGATGCAACAGAAATTTTGCGGATTGGTCAATCCGTTCGAGAGATATGGCAGTTTGGAGGTAAGAAACGCTTCAGAAACTCAAAATTTTCGCAGTTCTGATGCTCGAAATGAATAACTGGAACGGCCTAGGGGAAAAGTACACCTCCCGTTGTAATCGGGCGAGTTTCTACTTTCAGATGCAACAGAAATTTTGCGGATTGATCAATCCGTTCGCGAGATATGGCAGTTTGGAGATAAGAAACGCTTGAGAAACTCAAAATTTTCGCATTTCTGATGCTCGATACGAATAACTAGAACGGCCTAGGGGATAAGTGCGCATACCGTTGTAATCGGGCGAGTTTCTACTTTCAGAAGCAACAGAAATTTTGCGGATTGGTCAATCCGTTCGCGAGATATGGCAGTTTGGAGGTAAGAAACGCTTGAGAGACTCAAAATTTTCGCAGTTCTGATGCTCGAAATGAATAACTGGAACGGCCTAGGGGAAAACTACACCTACCGTTGTAATCGGGCGAGTTTCTACTTTCAGATGCAACAGAAATTTTGCGGATTGATCAATCCGTTCGCGAGATATGGCTGTTTGGAGATAAGAAACGCTTGAGAAACTCAAAATTTTCGCAGTTCTGATGCTCGAAACGAATGACTAGAACGGCCTAGGGGAGAAGTACGCATACCGTTGTAATCGGGAGAGTTTCTACTTTCAGATGCAACAGAAATTTTGCGGATTGGTCAATCCGTTCGAGAGATATGGCAGTTTGGAGGTAAGAAACGCTTCAGAAACTCAAAATTTTCGCAGTTCTGATGC
Organism: Ptiloglossa arizonensis; assembly: GCF_051014685.1. NCBI lineage: Eukaryota > Metazoa > Arthropoda > Insecta > Hymenoptera > Colletidae > Ptiloglossa > Ptiloglossa arizonensis. Next base: position 11,771 of record NW_027480089.1, on the reverse strand, counting down.
TCGAAATGAATAACTGGAACGGCCTAGGGGAAAACTACATCTCCCGTTGTAATCGGGCGAGTTTCTACTTTCAGATGCAACAGAAATTTTGCGGATTGATCAATCCGTTCGCGAGATATGGCAGTTTGGAGATAAGAAACGCTTGAGAAACTCAAAATTTTCGCATTTCTGATGCTCGATACGAATAACTAGAACGGCCTAGGGGATAAGTGCGCATACCGTTGTAATCGGGCGAGTTTCTACTTTCAGAAGCAACAGAAATTTTGCGGATTGGTCAATCCGTTCGCGAGATATGGCAGTTTGGAGGTAAGAAACGCTTGAGAAACTCAAAATTTTCGCAGTTCTGATGCTCGAAACGAATAACTAGAAAGGCCTAGGGGAAAACTACACCTACCGTTGTAATCGGGCGAGTTTCTACTTTCAGATGCAACAGAAATTTTGCGGATTGGTCAACCCGTTCGCGAGATATGGCAGTTTGGAGGTAAGAAACGCTTGAGAAACTCAAAATATTCGCAGTTCTGATGCTCGAAACGAATAACAAGAACGGCCTAGGGGCAAAGTGCGCATACCGTTGTAATCGGGCGAGTTTCTACTTTCAGATGCAATAGAAATTTTGCGAATTGGTTAATCCGTTCGCGAGATATGGCAGTTTGGAGGTAACTAACGCTTGAGAAACTCAAAATTTTCGCATTTTTGATGCTCGAAACGAATAACTAGTACGCCCTAGGGGAAGAGTGCGCATACCGTTGTATTCGGGCGAGTTTCTACTTTCAGAAGCAACAGAAATTTTGCGGATTGGTCAATCCGATCGCGAGATATGGCAGTTTGGAGGTAAGAAACGCTTGAGAAACTCAAAATTTTCGCACTTTTGATGCTCGAAACGAATAACTAGTACGACCTAGGGGAAAAGTGCGCATACCGTTGTAATCGGGCGAGTTTCTACTTTCAGAAGCAACAGAAATTTTGCGGATTGGTCAATCCGTTCGCGAGATATGGCAGTTTGGAGGTAAGAAACGCTTGAGAAACTCAAAATTTTCGCAGTTCTGATGCTCGAAACGAATGACTAGAACGGCCTAGGGGAGAAGTACGCATACCGTTGTAATCGGGAGAGTTTCTACTTTCAGATGCAACAGAAATTTTGCGGATTGGTCAATCCGATCGAGAGATATGGCAGTTTGGAGGTAAGAAACGCTTCAGAAACTCAAAATTTTCGCAGTTCTGATGCTCGAAATGAATAACTGGAACGGCCTAGGGGAAAACTACACCTCCCGTTGTAATCGGGCGAGTTTCTACTTTCAGATGCAACAGAAATTTTGCGGATTGATCAATCCGTTCGCGAGATATGGCAGTTTGGAGATAAGAAACGCTTGAGAAACTCAAAATTTTCGCATTTCTGATGCTCGATACGAATAACTAGAACGGCCTAGGGGAAAAGTGCGCATACCGTTGTAATCGGGCGAGTTTCTACTTTCAGAAGCAACAGAAATTTTGCGGATTGTCAATCCGTTCGCGAGATATGGCAGTTTGGAGGTAAGAAACGCTTGAGAAACTCAAAATTTTCGCAGTTCTGATGCTCGAAACGAATGACTAGAACGGCCTAGGGGAGAAGTACGCATACCGTTGTAATCGGGAGAGTTTCTACTTTCAGATGCAACAGAAATTTTGCGGATTGGTCAATCCGTTCGAGAGATATGGCAGTTTGGAGGTAAGAAACGCTTCAGAAACTCAAAATTTTCGCAGTTCTGATGCTCGAAATGAATAACTGGAACGGCCTAGGGGAAAACTACACCTCCCGTTGTAATCGGGCGAGTTTCTACTTTCAGATGCAACAGAAATTTTGCGGATTGATCAATCCGTTCGCGAGATATGGCAGTTTGGAGATAAGAAACGCTTGAGAAACTCAAAATTTTCGCATTTCTGATGCTCGATACGAATAACTAGAACGGCCTAGGGGATAAGTGCGCATACCGTTGTAATCGAGCGAGTTTCTACTTTCAGAAGCAACAGAAATTTTGCGGATTGGTCAATCCGTTCGCGAGATATGGCAGTTTGGAGGTAAGAAACGCTTGAGAAACTCAAAATTTTCGCAGTTCTGATGCTCGAAACGAATAACTAGAAAGGCCTAGGGGAAAACTACACCTACCCTTGTAATCGGGCGAGTTTCTACTTTCAGATGCAACAGAAATTTTGCGGATTGGTCAACCCGTTCGCGAGATATGGCAGTTTGGAGGTAAGAAACGCTTGAGAAACTCAAAATATTCGCAGTTCTGATGCTCGAAACGAATAACAAGAACGGCCTAGGGGCAAAGTGCGCATACCGTTGTAATCGGGCGAGTTTCTACTTTCAGATGCAATAGAAATTTTGCGAATTGGTTAATCCGTTCGCGAGATATGGCAGTTTGGAGGTAACTAACGCTTGAGAAACTCAAAATTTTCGCATTTTTGATGCTCGAAACGAATAACTAGTACGCCCTAGGGGAAGAGTGCGCATACCGTTGTATTCGGGCGAGTTTCTACTTTCAGAAGCAACAGAAATTTTGCGGATTGGTCAATCCGATCGCGAGATATGGCAGTTTGGAGGTAAGAAACGCTTGAGAAATTCAAAATTTTCGCAGTTCTGATGCTCGAAACGAATAACAAGAACGGCCTAGGGGAAAAGTGCGCATACCGTTGTAATCGGGCGAGTTTCTACTTTCAGATGCAACAGAAATTTTGCGGATTGGTCAATCCGTTCGCGAGATATGGCAGTTTGGAGGTAAGAAACGCTTGAGAAACTCAAAATTTTCGCAGTTCTGATGCTCGAAACGAATAACTAGAACCGCCTAGGGGAAAAGTGCGCATACCGTTGTAATCGGGCGAGTTTCTACTTTCAGATGCAACAGAAATTTTGCGGATTGATCAATCCGTTCGCGAGATATGGCAGTTTGGAGATAAGAAACGCTTGAGAAACTCAAAATTTTCGCACTTTTGATGCTCGAAACGAATAACTAGTACGACCTAGGGGAAAAGTGCGCATACCGTTGTAATCGGGCGAGTTTCTACTTTCAGAAGCAACAGAAATTTTGCGGATTGGTCAATCCGTTCGCGAGATATGGCAGTTTGGAGGTAAGAAACGCTTGAGAAACTCAAAATTTTCGCAGTTCTGATGCTCGAAACGAATAACAAGAACGGCCTAGGGGAAAAGTGCGCATACCGTTGTAATCGGACGAGTTTCTACTTTCAGATGCAACAGAAATTTTGCGGATTGGTCAATCCGTTCGCGAGATATGGCAGTTTGGAGGTAAGAAACGCTTGAGAAACTCAAAATTTTCGCAGTTCTGATGCTCGAAACGAATAACTAGAACCGCCTAGGGGAAAAGTGCGCATACCGCTGTAATCGGGCGAGCTTCTACTTTCAGATGCAACAGAAATTTTGCGGATTGGTCAATCCGTTCGCGAGATATGGCAGTTTGGAGGTAAGAAACGCTTGAGAAACTCAAAATATTCGCAGTTCTGATGCTCGAAACGAATAACAAGAACGGCCTAGGGGAAAAGTGCGCATACCGTTGTAATCGGGCGAGTTTCTACTTTCAGATGCAACAGAAATTTTGCGAATTGGGTAATCCGTTCGCGAGATATGGCAGTTTGGAGGTAACTAACGCTTGAGAAACTCAAAATTTTCGCATTTTTGATGCTCGAAACGAATAACTAGTACGGCCTAGGGGAAAAGTGCGCATACCGTTGTAATCGGGCGAGTTTCTACTTTCAGAAGCAACAGAAATTTTGCGGATTGGTCAATCCGTTCGCGAGATATGGCAGTTTGGAGGTAAGAAACGCTAGGAGAAACTCAAAATTTTCGCAGTTCTGATGCTCGAAACGAATAACTAGAAAGGCCTAGGGGAAAACTACACCTACCGTTGTAATCGGGCGAGTTTCTACTTTCAGATGCAACAGAAATTTTAAGGATTGGTCAATCCGTTCGCGAGATATGGCAGTTTGGAGGTAAGAAACGCTTGAGAAACTCAAAATATTCGCAGTTCTGATGCTCGAAACGAATAACAAGAACGGCCTAGGGGAAAAGTGCGCATACCGCTGCAATCGGGCGAGTTTCTACTTTCAGATGCAACAGAAATTTTGCGAATTGGTTAATCCGTTCGCGAGATATGGCAGTTTGGAGGTAACTAACGCTTGAGAAACTCAAAATTTTCGCACTTTTGATGCTCGAAACGAATAACTAGTACGGCCTAGGGGAAAAGTACGCATACCGTTGTAATCGGGCGAGTTTCTACTTTCAGAAGCAACAGAAATTTTGCGGATTGGTCAATCCGTTCGCGAGATATGACAGTTTGGAGGTAAGAAACGCTTGAGAAACTCAAAATTTTCGCAGTTCTGCTGCTCGAAACGAATAACAAGAACGGCCTAGGGGAAAAGTGCGCATACCGTTGTAATCGGACGAGTTTCTACTTTCAGATGCAACAGAAATTTTGCGGATTGGTCAATCCGTTCGCGAGATATGGCAGTTTGGAGGTAAGAAACGCTTGAGAAACTCAAAATTTTCGCAGTTCTGATGCTCGAAACGAATAACTAGAACCGCCTAGGGGAAAAGTGCGCATACCGTTGTAATCGGGCGAGTTTCTACTTTCAGAAGCAACAGAAATTTTGCGGATTGGTCAATCCGTTCGCGAGATATGGCAGTTTGGAGGTAAGAAACGCTTGAGAAACTCAAAATTTTCGCAGTTCTGATGCTCGAAACGAATAACAAGAACGGCCTAGGGGAAAAGTGCGCATACCGTTGTAATCGGACGAGTTTCTACTTTCAGATGCAACAGAAATTTTGCGGATTGGTCAATCCGTTCGCGAGATATGGCAGTTTGGAGGTAAGAAACGCTTGAGAAACTCAAAATTTTCGCAGTTCTGATGCTCGAAACGAATAACTAGAACCGCCTAGGGGAAAAGTGCGCATACCGCTGTAATCGGGCGAGCTTCTACTTTCAGATGCAACAGAAATTTTGCGGATTAGTCAATTCGTTCGCGAGATATGGCAGTTTGGATGTAAGAAACGCTTGAGAAACTCAAAATATTCGCAGTTCTGATGCTCGAAACGAATAACAAGAACGGCCTAGGGGAAAAGTGCGCATACCGTTGTAATCGGGCGAGTTTCTACTTTCAGATGCAACAGAAATTTTGCGAATTGGGTAATCCGTTCGCGAGATATGGCAGTTTGGAGGTAACTAACGCTTGAGAAACTCAAAATTTTCGCATTTTTGATGCTCGAAACGAATAACTAGTACGGCCTAGGGGCAAAGTGCGCATACCGTTGTAATCGGGCGAGTTTCTACTTTCAGATGCAATAGAAATTTTGCGAATTGGTTAATCCGTTCGCGAGATATGGCAGTTTGGAGGTAACTAACGCTTGAGAAACTCAAAATTTTCGCATTTTTGATGCTCGAAACGAATAACTAGTACGCCCTAGGGGAAGAGTGCGCATACCGTTGTATTCGGGCGAGTTTCTACTTTCAGAAGCAACAGAAATTTTGCGGATTGGTCAATCCGATCGCGAGATATGGCAGTTTGGAGGTAAGAAACGCTTGAGAAATTCAAAATTTTCGCAGTTCTGATGCTCGAAACGAATAACAAGAACGGCCTAGGGGAAAAGTGCGCATACCGTTGTAATCGGGCGAGTTTCTACTTTCAGATGCAACAGAAATTTTGCGGATTGGTCAATCCGTTCGCGAGATATGGCAGTTTGGAGGTAAGAAACGCTTGAGAAACTCAAAATTTTCGCAGTTCTGATGCTCGAAACGAATAACTAGAACCGCCTAGGGGAAAAGTGCGCATACCGTTGTAATCGGGCGAGTTTCTACTTTCAGATGCAACAGAAATTTTGCGGATTGATCAATCCGTTCGCGAGATATGGCAGTTTGGAGATAAGAAACGCTTGAGAAACTCAAAATTTTCGCACTTTTGATGCTCGAAACGAATAACTAGTACGACCTAGGGGAAAAGTGCGCATACCGTTGTAATCGGGCGAGTTTCTACTTTCAGAAGCAACAGAAATTTTGCGGATTGGTCAATCCGTTCGCGAGATATGGCAGTTTGGAGGTAAGAAACGCTTGAGAAACTCAAAATTTTCGCAGTTCTGATGCTCGAAACGAATAACAAGAACGGCCTAGGGGAAAAGTGCGCATACCGTTGTAATCGGACGAGTTTCTACTTTCAGATGCAACAGAAATTTTGCGGATTGGTCAATCCGTTCGCGAGATATGGCAGTTTGGAGGTAAGAAACGCTTGAGAAACTCAAAATATTCGCAGTTCTGATGCTCGAAACGAATAACAAGAACGGCCTAGGGGAAAAGTGCGCATACCGTTGTAATCGGGCGAGTTTCTACTTTCAGATGCAACAGAAATTTTGCGAATTGGGTAATCCGTTCGCGAGATATGGCAGTTTGGAGGTAACTAACGCTTGAGAAACTCAAAATTTTCGCATTTTTGATGCTCGAAACGAATAACTAGTACGGCCTAGGGGAAAAGTGCGCATACCGTTGTAATCGGGCGAGTTTCTACTTTCAGAAGCAACAGAAATTTTGCGGATTGGTCAATCCGTTCGCGAGATATGGCAGTTTGGAGGTAAGAAACGCTAGGAGAAACTCAAAATTTTCGCAGTTCTGATGCTCGAAACGAATAACTAGAAAGGCCTAGGGGAAAACTACACCTACCGTTGTAATCGGGCGAGTTTCTACTTTCAGATGCAACAGAAATTTTAAGGATTGGTCAATCCGTTCGCGAGATATGGCAGTTTGGAGGTAAGAAACGCTTGAGAAACTCAAAATATTCGCAGTTCTGATGCTCGAAACGAATAACAAGAACGGCCTAGGGGAAAAGTGCGCATACCGCTGCAATCGGGCGAGTTTCTACTTTCAGATGCAACAGAAATTTTGCGAATTGGTTAATCCGTTCGCGAGATATGGCAGTTTGGAGGTAACTAACGCTTGAGAAACTCAAAATTTTCGCACTTTTGATGCTCGAAACGAATAACTAGTACGGCCTAGGGGAAAAGTACGCATACCGTTGTAATCGGGCGAGTTTCTACTTTCAGAAGCAACAGAAATTTTGCGGATTGGTCAATCCGTTCGCGAGATATGACAGTTTGGAGGTAAGAAACGCTTGAGAAACTCAAAATTTTCGCAGTTCTGCTGCTCGAAACGAATAACAAGAACGGCCTAGGGGAAAAGTGCGCATACCGTTGTAATCGGACGAGTTTCTACTTTCAGATGCAACAGAAATTTTGCGGATTGGTCAATCCGTTCGCGAGATATGGCAGTTTGGAGGTAAGAAACGCTTGAGAAACTCAAAATTTTCGCAGTTCTGATGCTCGAAACGAATAACTAGAACCGCCTAGGGGAAAAGTGCGCATACCGTTGTAATCGGGCGAGTTTCTACTTTCAGAAGCAACAGAAATTTTGCGGATTGGTCAATCCGTTCGCGAGATATGGCAGTTTGGAGGTAAGAAACGCTTGAGAAACTCAAAATTTTCGCAGTTCTGATGCTCGAAACGAATAACAAGAACGGCCTAGGGGAAAAGTGCGCATACCGTTGTAATCGGACGAGTTTCTACTTTCAGATGCAACAGAAATTTTGCGGATTGGTCAATCCGTTCGCGAGATATGGCAGTTTGGAGGTAAGAAACGCTTGAGAAACTCAAAATTTTCGCAGTTCTGATGCTCGAAACGAATAACTAGAACCGCCTAGGGGAAAAGTGCGCATACCGCTGTAATCGGGCGAGCTTCTACTTTCAGATGCAACAGAAATTTTGCGGATTGGTCAATTCGTTCGCGAGATATGGCAGTTTGGATGTAAGAAACGCTTGAGAAACTCAAAATATTCGCAGTTCTGATGCTCGAAACGAATAACAAGAACGGCCTAGGGGAAAAGTGCGCATACTGTTGTAATCGGGCGAGTTTCTACTTTCAGATGCAACAGAAATTTTGCGAATTGGGTAATCCGTTCGCGAGATATGGCAGTTTGGATGTAACTAACGCTTGAGAAACTCAAAATTTTCGCATTTTTGATGCTCGAAACGAATAACTAGTACGGCCTAGGGGAAAAGTGCGCATACCGTTGTAATCGGGCGAGTTTCTACTTTCAGAAGCAACAGATATTTTGCGGATTGGTCAATCCGTTCGCGAGATATGGCAGTTTGGAGGTAAGAAACGCTAGGAGAAACTCAAAATTTTCGCAGTTCTGATGCTCGAAACGAATAACTAGAAAGGCCTAGGGGAAAACTACACCTACCGTTGTAATCGGGCGAGTTTCTACTTTCAGATGCAACAGAAATTTTGCGGATTGGTCAATCCGTTCGCGAGATATGGCAGTTTGGAGGTAAGAAACGCTTGAGAAACTCAAAATATTCGCAGTTCTGATGCTCGAAACGAATAACAAGAACGGCCTAGGGGAAAAGTGCGCATACCGCTGCAATCGGGCGAGTTTCTACTTTCAGATGCAACAGAAATTTTGCGAATTGGTTAATCCGTTCGCGAGATATGGCAGTTTGGAGGTAACTAACGCTTGAGAAACTCAAAATTTTCGCACTTTTGATGCTCGAAACGAATAACTAGTACGGCCTAGGGGAAAAGTACGCATACCGTTGTAATCGGGCGAGTTTCTACTTTCAGAAGCAACAGAAATTTTGCGGATTGGTCAATCCGTTCGCGAGATATGACAGTTTGGAGGTAAGAAACGCTTGAGAAACTCAAAATTTTCGCAGTTCTGATGCTCGAAACGAATAACAAGAACGGCCTAGGGGAAAAGTGCGCATACCGTTGTAATCGGACGAGTTTCTACTTTCAGATGCAACAGAAATTTTGCGGATTGGTCAATCCGTTCGCGAGATATGGCAGTTTGGAGGTAAGAAACGCTTGAGAAACTCAAAATTTTCGCAGTTCTGATGCTCGAAACGAATAACTAGAACCGCCTAGGGGAAAAGTGCGCATACCGTTGTAATCGGGCGAGTTTCTACTTTCAGAAGCAACAGAAATTTTGCGGATTGGTCAATCCGTTCGCGAGATATGGCAGTTTGGAGGTAAGAAACGCTAGGAGAAACTCAAAATTTTCGCAGTTCTGATGCTCGAAACGAATAACTAGAACCGCCTAGGGGAAAAGTGCGCATACCGTTGTAATCGGGCGAGTTTCTACTTTCAGATGCAACAGAAATTTTGCGAATTGGTTAATCCGTTCGCGAGATATGGCAGTTTGGAGGTAACTAACGCTTGAGAAACTCAAAATTTTCGCATTTTTGATGCTCGAAACGAATAACTAGTACGGCCTAGGGGAAAAGTGCGCATACCGTTGTAATCGGGCGAGCTTCTACTTTCAGAAGCAACAGAAATTTTGCGGATTGGTCAATCCGTTCGCGAGATATGGCAGTTTGGAGGTAAGAAACGCTTCAGAAACTCAAAATTTTCGCAGTTCTGATGCTCGAAACGAATAACTAGAAAGGCCTAGGGGAAAACTACACCTACCGTTGTAATCGGGCGAGTTTCTACTTTCAGATGCAACAGAAATTTTGCGGATTTGTCAATCCGTTCGCGAGATATGGCAGTTTGGAGGTAAGAAACGCTTGAGAAACTCAACATATTCGCAGTTCTGATGCTCGAAACGAATAACAAGAACGGCCTAGGGGAAAAGTGCGCATACCGTTGTAATCGGACGAGTTTCTACTTTCAGATGCAACAGAAATTTTGCGGATTGGTCAATCCGTTCGCGAGATATGGCAGTTTGGAGGTAAGAAACGCTTGAGAAACTCAAAATTTTCGCAGTTCTGATGCTCGAAACGAATAACTAGAACCGCCTAGGGGAAAAGTGCGCATACCGTTGTAATCGGGCGAGTTTCTACTTTCAGAAGCAACAGAAATTTTGCGGATTGGTCAATCCGTTCGCGAGATATGACAGTTTGGAGGTAAGAAACGCTTGAGAAACTCAAAATTTTCGCAGTTCTGATGCTCGAAACGAATAACAAGAACGGCCTAGGGGAAAAGTGCGCATACCGTTGTAATCGGACGAGTTTCTACTTTCAGATGCAACAGAAATTTTGCGGATTGGTCAATCCGTTCGCGAGATATGGCAGTTTGGAGGTAAGAAACGCTTGAGAAACTCAAAATTTTCGCAGTTCTGATGCTCGAAACGAATAACTAGAACCGCCTAGGGGAAAAGTGCGCATACCGTTGTAATCGGGCGAGTTTCTACTTTCAGAAGCAACAGAAATTTTGCGGATTGGTCAATCCGTTCGCGAGATATGGCAGTTTGGAGGTAAGAAACGCTAGGAGAAACTCAAAATTTTCGCAGTTCTGATGCTCGAAACGAATAACTAGAACCGCCTAGGGGAAAAGTGCGCATACCGTTGTAATCGGGCGAGTTTCTACTTTCAGATGCAACAGAAATTTTGCGAATTGGTTAATCCGTTCGCGAGATATGGCAGTTTGGAGGTAACTAACGCTTGAGAAACTCAAAATTTTCGCATTTTTGATGCTCGAAACGAATAACTAGTACGGCCTAGGGGAAAAGTGCGCATACCGTTGTAATCGGGCGAGCTTCTACTTTCAGAAGCAACAGAAATTTTGCGGATTGGTCAATCCGTTCGCGAGATATGGCAGTTTGGAGGTAAGAAACGCTTCAGAAACTCAAAATTTTCGCAGTTCTGATGCTCGAAACGAATAACTAGAAAGGCCTAGGGGAAAACTACACCTACCGTTGTAATCGGGCGAGTTTCTACTTTCAGATGCAACAGAAATTTTGCGGATTTGTCAATCCGTTCGCGAGATATGGCAGTTTGGAGGTAAGAAACGCTTGAGAAACTCAACATATTCGCAGTTCTGATGCTCGAAACGAATAACAAGAACGGCCTAGGGGAAAAGTGCGCATACCGTTGTAATCGGGCGAGTTTCTACTTTCAGATGCAACAGAAATTTTGCGGATTGGTCAATCCGTTCGCGAGATATGGCAGTTTGGAGGTAAGAAACGCTTGAGAAACTCAAAATATTCGCAGTTCTGATGCTCGAAACGAATAACAAGAACGGCCTAGGGGAAACGTGCGCATACCGTTGTAATCGGGCGAGTTTCTACTTTCAGATGCAACAGAAATTTTGCGAATTGGTTAATCCGTTCGCGAGATATGGCAGTTTGGAGGTAACTAACGCTTGAGAAACTCAAAATTTTCGCATTTTTGATGCTCGAAACGAATAACTAGTACGGCCTAGGGGAAAAGTGCGCATACCGTTGTAATCGGGCGAGCTTCTACTTTCAGAAGCAACAGAAATTTTGCGGATTGGTCAATCCGTTCGCGAGATATGGCAGTTTGGAGGTAAGAAACGCTTCAGAAACTCAAAATTTTCGCAGTTCTGATGCTCGAAACGAATAACTAGAAAGGCCTAGGGGAAAACTACACCTACCGTTGTAATCGGGCGAGTTTCTACTTTCAGATGCAACAGAAATTTTGCGGATTTGTCAATCCGTTCGCGAGATATGGCAGTTTGGAGGTAAGAAACGCTTGAGAAACTCAACATATTCGCAGTTCTGATGCTCGAAACGAATAACAAGAACGGCCTAGGGGAAAAGTGCGCATACCGTTGTAATCGGGCGAGTTTCTACTTTCAGATGCAACAGAAATTTTGCGAATTGGTTAATCCGTTCGCGAGATATGGCAGTTTGGAGGTAACTAACGCTTGAGAAACTCAAAATTTTCGCATTTTTGATGCTCGAAAAGAATAACTAGTACGGCCTACGGGAAAAGTGCGCAT
>NW_027480088.1:0-40381 GCF_051014685.1 Ptiloglossa arizonensis | reverse complement strand
TTTTCCCTAGGCCATTCTGGTTAAGCGTTTGGAGCAGCAGAATTGCGAAAAATTTTTTGCCTTCTCAACCATTTCTTGGCTTCAAACTTCCATATCTCGCGAACGGATTGACCAAACCCAGAAGTTCCTGCTGCGTCTGAAAGTAGAAACTCACCCGATTACAACGATATGCGTATTTTTTCCCTAGGCCATTCTGGTAAAGCGTTTGGAGCAGCAGAATTGCGAAAAATGTTTTGCCTTCTCAACCATTTCTTGGCTTCAAACTCCCATATCTCGCGAACGGATTGACCTAACCCAAAAATTCCTGTTGCATCTGAAAGTAGAAACTCGTCCGATTACAACGGTATGTGTTTTTTTTCCCCTAGGCCATTCTGGTTAAGCGTGTGGAGCAGCAGAATTGCGAAAAATTTTTTGCCTTCTCAACCATTTCTTGGCTTCAAACTCCCATATTTCGCGAACGGATTGACCTAACCCAAAAATTCCTGTTGCGTCTGAAAGTAGAAACTCGCCCGATTACAACGGTATGTGTATTTTTTCCCTAGGCCATTCTAGTTAAGCGTTTGGAGCAGCAGTAGTGCGAACAGATTGTTGTCTTCTTTACCATTTCTTAGCTTCAAACTCCCATATCTCGCGAACGGATTGACCAAACCCAGAAGTTCCTGCTGCGTCTGAAAGTAGAAACTCACCCGATTACAACGATATGCGTATTTTTTCCCTAGGCCATTCTGGTTAAGCTTTTGGAGCAGCAGAATAGCGAACAATTTTTTGCCTTCTCAACCATTTCTTGGCTTCAAACTCCCATGTCTCGCGAACGGATTGACCTAACCCACAAATTCCTGTTGCGTCTGAAAGTAGAAACTCGCCCGATTACAACGGTATGTGTATTTTTTCCCTAGGCCATTCTGGTTAAGCGTTTGGAGCAGCAGTAGAGCGAACAATTTGTTGTCTTCTTTACCATTTCTTAGCTTCAAACTCCCATATCTCGCGAACGGATTGACCTAACCCAAAAATTCCTGTTGCATTTGAAAGAAGAAACTCGCCCGATTACAACGGTATGTGTATTTTTTCTCTAGGCCATTCTGGTTAAGCGTTTGGAGCAGCAGAATTGCGAAAAATTTGTTGCCTTCTCAACCATTTTTTGGCTTCAAACTCCCATATCTCGCGAACGGATTGACCTAACCCAAAAATTCCTGTTGCGTCTGAAAGTAGAAACACGCCCGATTACGACGGTATGTGTATTTTTTCCCTAGGCCATTCTGGTCAAGCGTTTGGAGCAGCAGAAGTGCGAAAAATTTGTTGCCTTCTTAACCATTTCTTAGCTTCAAACTCCCATATCTCGCGAACGGATTGACCTAACCCAAAAATTCATATTGCATCTGATAAGTAGAAACTCGCCCGATTACAACGGTATGTGTATTTTTTCCCTAGGGCATTCTGGTTAAGCGTTTGGAGCAGCAGAATTGCGAAAAATTGTTTGCCTTCTCAACCATTTCTTGGCTTCAAACTCCCATATCTCGCGAACGGATTGACCTAACCCAAAAATTCATGTTGCATCTGAAAGTAGAAACTCGCCCGATTACAACGGTATGTGTATTTTTTCCCTAGGCAATTCTGGTTAAGCGTTTGGAGCAGCAGAATTGCGAAAAATTTTTGCCTCCTCAACCATTTCTTGGCTTCAAACTCCCATGTCTCGCGAACGGATTGAACCTAACCCACAAATTCCTGTTGCGTCTGAAAGTAGAATCTCGCCCGATTACAACGGTATGTGTATTTTTTCCCTAAGCCATTCTGGTTAAGCGTTTGGAGCAGCAGAAGTGCGAAAAATTTGTTGTCTCCTTAACCATTTCTTAGCTTCAAACTCCATATCTCGCGAACGGATTGACAAAACCCAGAAGTTCCTGCTGCGTCTGAAAGTAGAAACTCGCCCGATTGCAGCGGTATGTGTATTTTTTCCCTAGGCCATTCTGGTTAAGCGTTTGGAGCAGCAGAATTGCGAAAAATTTTTTGCCTTCTCAACCATTTCTTGGCTTCAAACTCCCATATCTCGCGAACGGATTGACCTAACCCAAAAATTCCTGTTGCATCTGAAAGTAGAAACTCGCCCGATTACAACGGTATGCGTATTTTTTCCCTAGGCCATTCTGGTTAAGCGTTTGGAGCAGCAGAATTGCGAAAAATGTTTTGCCTTCTCAACCATTTCTTGGCTTCAAACTCCCATATCTCGCGAACGGACTGACCCAACCCAAAAATTCCTATTGCATCTGAAAGTAGAAACTCGCCCGATTACAGCGGTATGTGTATTTTTTCCTTGCGCAATTCTGGTTAAGCGTTTGGAGCAGCAGAATTGCGAAAAATTTTTTGCCTTCTCAACCATTTCTTGGCTTCAAACTCCCATATCTCGCGAATGGACTTGACCAAACCCAAAAATTCCTATTGCGTCTGAAAGTAGAAACTCGCCCGATTACAGCGGTATGTGTATTTTTTCCCTAGGCATTTCTGGTTAAGCGTTTGGAGCAGCAGAATTGCGAAAATTTTTTGCCTTCTCAACCATTTCTTGGCTTCAAACTCCCATATCTCGCGAACGGATTGACCTAACCCAAAAATTCCTGTTGCATCTGAAAGTAGAAACTCGCCCGATTACAACGGTATGTGTATTTTTTCCCTAGGCAATTCTGGTTAAGCGTTTGGAGCAGCAGAATTGCGAAAAATTTTTTGCCTTCCTCAACCATTTCTTGGCTTCAAACTCCCATATCTCGCGATCGGATTGACCAAACCCAGAAGTTCCTGCTGCGTCTGAAAGTAGAAACTCACCCGATTACAACGATATGCGTATTTTTTCCCTAGGCCATTCTGGTTAAGCGTTTGGAGCAGCAGAATTGCGAAAAATGTTTTGCTTTCTCAACCATTTCTTGGCTTCAAACTCCCATATCTCGCGAACGGATTGACCTAACCCAAAAATTCCTATTGCATCTGAAAGTAGAAACTCGCCCGATTACAGCGGTATGTGTATTTTTCCCAAGGCAATTCTGGTTAAGCGTTTGGCAGCAGAATTGCGAAAATTTTTTGGCTTCTCATCCATTTCTTGGCTTCAAACTCCCATATCTCGCGAACGGATTGACATAACCCAGAAGTTCCTTGCTGCGTCTGAAAGTAGAAACTCGCCCGATTACAACGGTATGTGTATTTTTTCCCTAGGCAATTCTGGTTAAGCGTTTGAGCAGCAGAACTGCGAAAAATTTTTTGCCTTCTCAACCATTTTTTGGCTTCAAACTCCCATATCTCGCGAACGGATTGACCTAACCCAAAATTCTGATGCGTCTGAAGTAGAATCTCGCCCGATTAACAACGGTATGTGTATTTTTTCCCTAAGCCATTCTGGTTAAGCGTTTGGAGCAGCAGAAGTGCGAAAAATTTGTTGTCTCCTTAACCATTTCTTAGCTTCAAACCCCATATCTCGCGAACGGATTGACACTAAACCAGAAGTTCCTGCTGCGTCTGAAGTAGTAGAAACTCGACCGATTGCAGCGGTATGTGTTAGTTTTCCCTAGGCCATTCTGGTTAAGCGTTTGGAGCAGCAGAATTGCGAAAAATTTTTTGCCTTCTCAACCATTTCTTGGCTTCAAACTCCATATCTCGCGAATCGGATTGACCTAACCAAAATTTCCTGTTGCATCTGAAAGTAGAAACTCGCCCGATTACAACGGTATGCGTATTTTTCCTTCCCTAGGCCATTCTGGTTAAGCGTTGGAGCAGCAGAATGTGCGAAATTATTTTGCCTTCAACATCATTCTTGGCTTCAAACTCCCATTCTCGCGAACGGACTGACCCTACCATAAATTTCCTTAGTGGAAGTCTGAAAGTTCGAAACAGCCGATTTACAGCGGTATGGGTATTTTTTCCGTGAGCATGAGCGTTGTAGCGATGCTGAGATATGCGTAAATTTTGCTTGTCAGCATGTCAGAGATTACTCCAAATCTCGCGAATTGTCTGACCAAACCCAAATTCTTTGCTGTCAGAATGGTTTAAAACTCCCCATTACTGCGGTTGTTTCTGAGTATTTCTGGATGCGTTTGGTGTAAGATTGGCGATTGTTTGGTTGGGCAGGCAGTAATTGGAGAAAATGAGCCTATATTTCGCGAAACGGATTGATGACGCTACCACATTTAGTTAACTTGCATCGTAGGAAAACTCGCCCATTACAACGGTATGGTATTTTTCTAGCAATTCTGAGGTAGGTCGGTTTGGAGCACAGTATGGGCAGAATTTTTGCCTCGCAACATTGTCTTGGTTGAAGTCAGATTAGATCGTAGCGAGGATTGAGAATGTTCCAGAAGTTAGGCGTCACCCCAGAAAATTTCTGAAGTAGAACTCACCCGATTACAACGATATGCGTATGTTTTTTTCCCTAGGCCATTCTGGTTTAAGCGTTTGGAGCAGCAGAATTGCGAAAATATGTTTTGCTTCTCAACCATTTTCTGGCTTCAACTCCCATATCTCGCGAACGGATTGACCTAACCCAAAAATTCCTATTGCATCTGAAAGTAGAAACTCGCCCGATTACAGCGGTATGTGTATGTGTTTCCCAAGGCAATTCTGGGTTAAGCGTTTGGAGCAGCAGAATTGCGAAAATTTTTTGGCTTCTCACCATTTCTGGCTTCAAACTCATATCTCGCGAACGGTGATCAAACTTGAAGATATGCGTTGCGTCTGAAAGTAGAAACTCGCCCCATTACAACGGTATGTGTTTATGTTTCCTAGGGCAATTCTGGAGGTTGAGGGAGCTGATTATTGCTAAGTTTTGGAGGGCAGATACATGCGGAGAATTTTTGCTTGCTAACAGTTTTGCTCTAAGCTCCATATTCTCGAGAAGCGGATTGACCTAGTCAGAAAATTCTAGTGCTTCTGATAGTATTCGACGAGTCTATGTGTATTTTTTCACTATTCTGGTTAACGCATATCTGCGAGACGATTCGACAATTCCAAAATTCTGTGCTTCTGTGAAAGTTAGAACTAGCCCGATTACAACGATATGTGTATTTTTCCCTAGGCCATCTGGTTAAGCGTTTGGAGACAGCAGAATTGCGAAAAATTTTGTTCAACCATTTCTTGGCTTCAAACTCCCATATCTCGCGAACGGATTGACCAAACCCAAGAAGTTCCTGCTGCGTCTGAAAGTAGAAACTCGCCGATTACAACGGTATGTGTATTTTTTCCTAGGCCATTCTGGTTAAGCGTGTGGAGCAGCAGAATTGTGCGAAAAATGTTTTGCCTTCTCAACCATTTCTTGGCTTCAAACTCCCATATCTCGCGAACGGATTGACCTAACCCAAAAATTCCTATTGCATCTGAAAGTAGAACTCACCCGATTTACAACGATATGCGTATTTTTTCTCCCTAGGCCATTCTGGTTAAGCGTTTGGAGCAGGCAGAATTGCGAAAATGTTTTGCCTTGTCAACCATTTCTTGGCTTCAACTCCATAATCGCGAACGGATTGACCTAACCCAAAATTCCTATTGCATCTGAAAGTAGAAACTCGCCCGATTACAGCGGTATGTGTATTTTTTCCCCTAGGCAATTCTGGTTAAGCGTTTGGAGCAGCAGAATTGCGAAAAATTTTTTGGCTTCTCAACCATTTCTTGGCTTCAAAACTCCCATATCTCGCGAACGGATTGACTTAACCGAAAAATTCCTGTTGCATCTGAAAGTAGAAACTAGCCCGATTACAACGGTATGTGTATTTTTTCCCTAGGCCATTCTGGTTAAGCGTTTGGAGCAGCAGAATTGCGAAAAATTTTTGCCTTCTCAACCATTTCTTGGCTCTTCCAACTTCCGATGATTGCAAACAGAATTCCTGCTGCGACTGAAGTAGACAATCAGCCGTCCTGCTGCGTCTGAAAGTAGAAACTCACCCGATTTACAACGATATGCGTATTTTTCCCTAGGCCATTCTGGTAAAGCGTTTGGAGCAGCAGAATTGCGAAAAATGTTTTGCCTTCTCAACCATTTCTTGGCTTCAAACTCCCATATCTCGCGAACGGATTGACCTAACCCAAAAATTCCTGTTGCATCTGAAAGTAGAAACTCGTCCGATTACAACGGTATGTTTTTTTTTTCCCTAGGCCATTCTGGTTAAGCGTGTGGAGCAGCAGAATTGCGAAAAATTTTTTGCCTTCTCAACCATTTCTTGGCTTCAAACTCCCATATTTCGCGAACGGATTGACCTAACCCAAAAATTCCTGTTGCGTCTGAAAGTAGAAACTCGCCCGATTACAACGGTATGTGTATTTTTTCCCTAGGCCATTCTAGTTAAGCGTTTGGAGCAGCAGTAGTGCGAACAGATTGTTGTCTTCTTTACCATTTCTTAGCTTCAAACTCCCATATCTCGCGAACGGATTGACCAAACCCAGAAGTTCCTGCTGCGTCTGAAAGTAGAAACTCACCCGATTACAACGATATGCGTATTTTTTCCCTAGGCCATTCTGGTTAAGCTTTTGGAGCAGCAGAATAGCGAACAATTTTTTTGCCTTCTCAACCATTTCTTGGCTTCAAACTCCCATGTCTCGCGAACGGATTGACCTAACCCACAAATTCCTGTTGCGTCTGAAAGTAGAAACTCGCCCGATTACAACGGTATGTGTATTTTTTCCCTAGGCCATTCTGGTTAAGCGTTTGGAGCAGCAGTAGAGCGAACAATTTGTTGTCTTCTTTACCATTTCTTAGCTTCAAACTCCCATATCTCGCGAACGGATTGACCTAACCCAAAAATTCCTGTTGCATTTGAAAGAAGAAACTCGCCCGATTACAACGGTATGTGTATTTTTTCTCTAGGCCATTCTGGTTAAGCGTTTGGAGCAGCAGAATTGCGAAAAATTTGTTGCCTTCTCAACCATTTTTTGGCTTCAAACTCCCATATCTCGCGAACGGATTGACCTAACCCAAAAATTCCTGTTGCGTCTGAAAGTAGAAACACGCCCGATTACGACGGTATGTGTATTTTTTCCCTAGGCCATTCTGGTCAAGCGTTTGGAGCAGCAGAAGTGCGAAAAATTTGTTGCCTTCTTAACCATTTCTTAGCTTCAAACTCCCATATCTCGCGAACGGATTGACCTAACCCAAAAATTCATATTGCATCTGATAATAGAAACTCGCCCGATTACAACGGTATGTGTATTTTTTCCCTAGGGCATTCTGGTTAAGCGTTTGGAGCAGCAGAATTGCGAAAAATTGTTTGCCTTCTCAACCATTTCTTGGCTTCAAACCCCCATATCTCGCGAACGGATTGACCTAACCCAAAAATTCATGTTGCATCTGAAAGTAGAAACTCGCCCGATTACAACGGTATGTGTATTTTTTCCCTAGGCAATTCTGGTTAAGCGTTTGGAGCAGCAGAATTGCGAAAAATTTTTTGCCTCCTCAACCATTTCTTGGCTTCAAACTCCCATGTCTCGCGAACGGATTGACCTAACCCACAAATTCCTGTTGCGTCTGAAAGTAGAATCTCGCCCGATTACAACGGTATGTGTATTTTTTCCCTAAGCCATTCTGGTTAAGCGTTTGGAGCAGCAGAAGTGCGAAAAATTTGTTGTCTCCTTAACCATTTCTTAGCTTCAAACTCCCATATCTCGCGAAACGGATTGACAAAACCCAGAAGTTCCTGCTGCGTCTGAAAGTAGAAACTCGCCCGATTGCAGCGGTATGTGTATTTTTTCCCTAGGCCATTCTGGTTAAGCGTTTGGAGCAGCAGAATTGCGAAAAATTTTTTGCCTTCTCAACCATTTCTTGGCTTCAAACTCCCATATCTCGCGAACGGATTGACCTAACCCAAAAATTCCTGTTGCATCTGAAAGTAGAAACTCGCCCGATTACAACGGTATGCGTATTTTTTCCCTAGGCCATTCTGGTTAAGCGTTTGGAGCAGCAGAATTGCGAAAAATGTTTTGCCTTCTCAACCATTTCTTGGCTTCAAACTCCCATATCTCGCGAACGGACTGACCCAACCCAAAAATTCCTATTGCATCTGAAAGTAGAAACTCGCCCGATTACAGCGGTATGTGTATTTTTTCCTTGCGCAATTCTGGTTAAGCGTTTGGAGCAGCAGAATTGCGAAAAATTTTTTGCCTTCTCAACCATTTCTTGGCTTCAAACTCCCATATCTCGCGAATGGACTGACCAAACCCAAAAATTCCTATTGCGTCTGAAAGTAGAAACTCGCCCGATTACAGCGGTATGTGTATTTTTTCCCTAGGCATTTCTGGTTAAGCGTTTGGAGCAGCAGAATTGCGAAAAATTTTTTGCCTTCTCAACCATTTCTTGGCTTCAAACTCCCATATCTCGCGAACGGATTGACCTAACCCAAAAATTCCTGTTGCATCTGAAAGTAGAAACTCGCCCGATTACAACGGTATGTGTATTTTTTCCCTAGGCAATTCTGGTTAAGCGTTTGGAGCAGCAGAATTGCGAAAAATTTTTTGCCTCCTCAACCATTTCTTGGCTTCAACTCCCATATCTCGCGAACGGATTGACCAAACCCAGAAGTTCCTGCTGCGTCTGAAAGTAGAAACTCACCCGATTACAACGATATGCGTATTTTTTCCCTAGGCCATTCTGGTTAAGCGTTTGGAGCAGCAGAATTGCGAAAAATGTTTTGCTTTCTCAACCATTTCTTGGCTTCAAACTCCCATATCTCGCGAACGGATTGACCTAACCCAAAAATTCCTATTGCATCTGAAAGTAGAAACTCGCCCGATTACAGCGGTATGTGTATTTTTCCCCAAGGCAATTCTGGTTAAGCGTTTGGAGCAGCAGAATTGCGAAAAATTTTTTGGCTTCTCAACCATTTCTTGGCTTCAAACTCCCATATCTCGCGAACGGATTGACAAAACCCAGAAGTTCCTGCTGCGTCTGAAAGTAGAAACTCGCCCGATTACAACGGTATGTGTATTTTTTCCCTAGGCAATTCTGGTTAAGCGTTTGAAGCAGCAGAACTGCGAAAAATTTTTTGCCTTCTCAACCATTTTTTGGCTTCAAACTCCCATATCTCGCGAACGGATTGACCTAACCCAAAAATTCCTGTTGCGTCTGAAAGTAGAATCTCGCCCGATTACAACGGTATGTGTATTTTTTCCCTAAGCCATTCTGGTTAAGCGTTTGGAGCAGCAGAAGTGCGAAAAATTTGTTGTCTCCTTAACCATTTCTTAGCTTCAAACTCCCATATCTCGCGAACGGATTGACAAAACCCAGAAGTTCCTGCTGCGTCTGAAAGTAGAAACTCGCCCGATTGCAGCGGTATGTGTATTTTTTCCCTAGGCCATTCTGGTTAAGCGTTTGGAGCAGCAGAATTGCGAAAAATTTTTTGCCTTCTCAACCATTTCTTGGCTTCAAACTCCCATATCTCGCGAACGGATTGACCTAACCCAAAAATTCCTGTTGCATCTGAAAGTAGAAACTCGCCCGATTACAACGGTATCCGTATTTTTTCCCTAGGCCATTCTGGTTAAGCGTTTGGAGCAGCAGAATTGCGAAAAATGTTTTGCCTTCTCAACCATTTCTTGGCTTCAAACTCCCATATCTCGCGAACGGACTGACCCAACCCAAAAATTCCTATTGCATCTGAAAGTAGAAACTCGCCCGATTACAGCGGTATGTGTATTTTTTCCTTGCGCAATTCTGGTTAAGCGTTTGGAGCAGCAGAATTGCGAAAAATTTTTTGCCTTCTCAACCATTTCTTGGCTTCAAACTCCCATATCTCGCGAATGGACTGACCAAACCCAAAAATTCCTATTGCGTCTGAAAGTAGAAACTCGCCCGATTACAGCGGTATGTGTATTTTTTCCCTAGGCATTTCTGGTTAAGCGTTTGGAGCAGCAGAATTGCGAAAAATTTTTTGCCTTCTCAACCATTTCTTGGCTTCAAACTCCCATATCTCGCGAACGGATTGACCTAACCCAAAAATTCCTGTTGCATCTGAAAGTAGAAACTCGCCCGATTACAACGGTATGTGTATTTTTTCCCTAGGCAATTCTGGTTAAGCGTTTGGAGCAGCAGAATTGCGAAAAATTTTTTGCCTCCTCAACCATTTCTTGGCTTCAAACTCCCATATCTCGCGAACGGATTGACCAAACCCAGAAGTTCCTGCTGCGTCTGAAAGTAGAAACTCACCCGATTACAACGATATGCGTATTTTTTCCCTAGGCCATTCTGGTTAAGCGTTTGGAGCAGCAGAATTGCGAAAAATGTTTTGCTTTCTCAACCATTTCTTGGCTTCAAACTCCCATATCTCGCGAACGGATTGACCTAACCCAAAAATTCCTATTGCATCTGAAAGTAGAAACTCGCCCGATTACAGCGGTATGTGTATTTTTCCCCAAGGCAATTCTGGTTAAGCGTTTGGAGCAGCAGAATTGCGAAAAATTTTTTGGCTTCTCAACCATTTCTTGGCTTCAAACTCCCATATCTCGCGAACGGATTGACAAAACCCAGAAGTTCCTGCTGCGTCTGAAAGTAGAAACTCGCCCCATTACAACGGTATGTGTATTTTTTCCCTAGGCAATTCTGGTTAAGCGTTTGAAGCAGCAGAACTGCGAAAAATTTTTTGCCTTCTCAACCATTTTTTGGCTTCAAACTCCCATATCTCGCGAACGGATTGACCTAACCCAAAAATTCCTATTGCATCTGAAAGTAGAAGCTCGCCCGATTACATCGGTATGTGTATTTTTTCCCTAGGCAATTCTGGTTAAGCGTTTGGAGCAGCAGAATTGCGAAACATTTTTTGCCTTCTCAACCATTTCTTGGCTTCAAACTCCCATATCTCGCGAACAGATTGACCTAACCCAAAAATTCCTGTTGCATCTGAAAGTAGAAACTCGCCCGATTACAACGGTATATGTATTTTTTCCCTAGGCCATTCTGGTTAAGCGTGTGGAGCAGCAGAATTGCGAAAAATTTTTTAGCTTCTCAACCATTTCTTGGCTTCAAACTCCCATATCTCGCGAACGGATTGACCTAACCCAAAAATTCCTGTTGCGTCTGAAAGTAGAAACTCTCCCGATTACAGCGGTATGTGTATTTTTTCCCTAGGCCATTCTGGTTAAGCGTTTGAAGCAGCAGAATAGCGAACAATTTTTTGCCTTCTCAACCATTTCTTGGATTCAAACTCCCATATCTCGCGAACGGATAGACCTAACCCAAAAATTCCTGTTGCGTGTCAAAGTAGAAACTCGCCCGATTACAACGGTATGTGTATTTTTTCCCTAGCCCATTCTGGTTAAGCGTTTGGAGCAGCAGAAGTGCGAAAAATTTGTTGTCTTCTTAACCATTTCTTAGCTTCAAACTCCCATATCTCGCGAACGGATTGACCTAACCCAAAAATTCCTACTGCATCTGAAAGTAGAAACTCGCCCGATTACAACGGTATGTGTATTTTTTCCCTAGGCCATTCTGGTTAAGCGTTTGGAGCAGCAGAATTGCGAAAAATTTTTTGCCTTCTCAACCATTTCTTCGCTTCAAACTCCCATATCTCGCGAACGGATACACCTAACCCAAAAATTCCTGTTGCGTGTGAAAGTAGAAACTCGCCCGATTACAACGCTATGTGTATTTTTTTCCTAGGCCATTCTGGTTAAGCGTTTGGAGCCACAGAATTGCGAAAAATTATTTGCCTTCTCAACCATTTCTTGGCTTCAAACTGCCATATCTCGCGAACGGATGGACCTAACCCAAAAATTCCTATTGCATCTGAAAGTATAAACTCGCTTGACTACAGCGGTATGTGTATTTTTTCCCTAGGGCATTCTGGTTAAGCGTTTGGATCAGCAGAATTGCGAAAAATTGTATGCCTTCTCAACCATTTCTTGGCTTCAAACTCCCATATCTCGCGAACGGATAGACCTAACCCAAAAATTCCTGTTGCGTGTGAAAGTAGAAACACTCCCGATTACAACGGTATGTGTATTTTTTCCCTAGCCCATTCTGGTTAAGCGTTTGGCGCAGCAGAATTGCGAAAAATTTGTGGTCTTCTCAACCATTTCTTAGCTTCAAAGTCCCATATCTCGCGAACGGATTGACCAAACCCAAAAATTCCTGCTGCGTCTGAAAGTAGAAACTCGCCCGATTACAACGATATGCGTATTTTTTCCCTAGGCCATTCTGGTTAAGCGTTTGGAGCAGCAGAATTGCGAAAAATGTTTTGCCTTCTCAACCATTTCTTGGCTTCAAACTACCATATCTCGCGAACGGACTGACCCAACCCAAAAATTCCTATTGCATCTGAAAGTAGAAACTCGCCCGATTACAGCGGTATGTGTATTTTTTCCTTGCGCAATTCTGGTTAAGCGTTTGGAGCAGCAGAATTGCGAAAAATTTTTTGCCTTCTCAACCATTTCTTGGCTTCAAACTCCCATATCTCGCGAATGGACTGACCAAACCCAAAAATTCCTATTGCGTCTGAAAGTAGAAACTCGCCCGATTACAGCGGTATGTGTATTTTTTCCCTAGGCAATTCTGGTTAAGCGTTTGGAGCAGCAGAATTGCGAAAAATTTTTTGCCTTCTCAACCATTTCTTGGCTTCAAACTCCCATATCTCGCGAACGGATTGACTTAACCGAAAAATTCCTGTTGCATCTGAAAGTAGAAACTAGCCCGATTACAACGGCATGTGTATTTTTTCCCTAGGCCATTCTGGTTAAGCGTTTGGAGCAGCAGAATTGCGAAAAATTTTTTGCCTTCTCAACCATTTCTTGGCTTCAAACTCCCATATCTCGCGAACGGATTGACCAAACCCAGAAGTTCCTGCTGCGTCTGAAAGTAGAAACTCACCCGATTACAACGATATGCGTATTTTTTCCCTAGGCCATTCCGGTTAAGCGTTTGGAGCAGCAGAATTGCGAAAAATGTTTTGCCTTCTCAACCATTTCTTGGCTTCAAACTCCCATATCTCGCGAACGGATTGACCTAACCCAAAAATTCCTATTGCATCTGAAAGTAGAAACTCGCCCGATTACAGCGGTATGTGTATTTTTCCCGTAGGCAATTCTGGTTAAGCGTTTGGAGCAGCAGAATTGCGAAAAATTTTTTGGCTTCTCAACCATTTCTTGGCTTCAAACTCCCATATCTCGCGAACGGATTGACTTAACCGAAAAATTCCTGTTGCATCTGAAAGTAGAAACTAGCCCGATTACAACGATATGTGTATTTTTTCCCTAGGCCATTCTGGTTAAGCGTTTGGAGCAGCAGAATTGCGAAAAATTTTTTGCCTTCTCAACCATTTCTTGGCTTCAAACTCCCATATCTCGCGAACGGATTGACCAAACCCAGAAGTTCCTGCTGCGTCTGAAAGTAGAAACTCGCCCGATTACAACGGTATGTGTATTTTTTCCCTAGGCCATTCTGGTTAAGCGTTTGGAGCAGCAGAATTGCGAAAAATGTTTTGCCTTCTCAACCATTTCTTGGCTTCAAACTCCCATATCTCGCGAACGGATTGACCTAACCCAAAAATTCCTATTGCATCTGAAAGTAGAAACTCACCCGATTACAACGATATGCGTATTTTTTCCCTAGGCCATTCTGGTTAAGCGTTTGGAGCAGCAGAATTGCGAAAAATGTTTTGCCTTCTCAACCATTTCTTGGCTTCAAACTCCCATATCTCGCGAACGGATTGACCTAACCCAAAAATTCCTATTGCATCTGAAAGTAGAAACTCGCCCGATTACAGCGGTATGTGTATTTTTCCCCTAGGCAATTCTGGTTAAGCGTTTGGAGCAGCAGAATTGCGAAAAATTTTTTGGCTTCTCAACCATTTCTTGGCTTCAAACTCCCATATCTCGCGAACGGATTGACTTAACCGAAAAATTCCTGTTGCATCTGAAAGTAGAAACTAGCCCGATTACAACGGTATGTGTATTTTTTCCCTAGGCCATTCTGGTTAAGCGTTTGGAGCAGCAGAATTGCGAAAAATTTTTTGCCTTCTCAACCATTTCTTGGCTTCAAACTTCCATATCTCGCGAACGGATTGACCAAACCCAGAAGTTCCTGCTGCGTCTGAAAGTAGAAACTCACCCGATTACAACGATATGCGTATTTTTTCCCTAGGCCATTCTGGTAAAGCGTTTGGAGCAGCAGAATTGCGAAAAATGTTTTGCCTTCTCAACCATTTCTTGGCTTCAAACTCCCATATCTCGCGAACGGATTGACCTAACCCAAAAATTCCTGTTGCATCTGAAAGTAGAAACTCGTCCGATTACAACGGTATGTTTTTTTTTTCCCTAGGCCATTCTGGTTAAGCGTGTGGAGCAGCAGAATTGCGAAAAATTTTTTGCCTTCTCAACCATTTCTTGGCTTCAAACTCCCATATTTCGCGAACGGATTGACCTAACCCAAAAATTCCTGTTGCGTCTGAAAGTAGAAACTCGCCCGATTACAACGGTATGTGTATTTTTTCCCTAGGCCATTCTAGTTAAGCGTTTGGAGCAGCAGTAGTGCGAACAGATTGTTGTCTTCTTTACCATTTCTTAGCTTCAAACTCCCATATCTCGCGAACGGATTGACCAAACCCAGAAGTTCCTGCTGCGTCTGAAAGTAGAAACTCACCCGATTACAACGATATGCGTATTTTTTCCCTAGGCCATTCTGGTTAAGCTTTTGGAGCAGCAGAATAGCGAACAATTTTTTGCCTTCTCAACCATTTCTTGGCTTCAAACTCCCATGTCTCGCGAACGGATTGACCTAACCCACAAATTCCTGTTGCGTCTGAAAGTAGAAACTCGCCCGATTACAACGGTATGTGTATTTTTTCCCTAGGCCATTCTGGTTAAGCGTTTGGAGCAGCAGTAGAGCGAACAATTTGTTGTCTTCTTTACCATTTCTTAGCTTCAAACTCCCATATCTCGCGAACGGATTGACCTAACCCAAAAATTCCTGTTGCATTTGAAAGAAGAAACTCGCCCGATTACAACGGTATGTGTATTTTTTCTCTAGGCCATTCTGGTTAAGCGTTTGGAGCAGCAGAATTGCGAAAAATTTGTTGCCTTCTCAACCATTTTTTGGCTTCAAACTCCCATATCTCGCGAACGGATTGACCTAACCCAAAAATTCCTGTTGCGTCTGAAAGTAGAAACACGCCCGATTACGACGGTATGTGTATTTTTTCCCTAGGCCATTCTGGTCAAGCGTTTGGAGCAGCAGAAGTGCGAAAAATTTGTTGCCTTCTTAACCATTTCTTAGCTTCAAACTCCCATATCTCGCGAACGGATTGACCTAACCCAAAAATTCATATTGCATCTGATAATAGAAACTCGCCCGATTACAACGGTATGTGTATTTTTTCCCTAGGGCATTCTGGTTAAGCGTTTGGAGCAGCAGAATTGCGAAAAATTGTTTGCCTTCTCAACCATTTCTTGGCTTCAAACTCCCATATCTCGCGAACGGATTGACCTAACCCAAAAATTCATGTTGCATCTGAAAGTAGAAACTCGCCCGATTACAACGGTATGTGTATTTTTTCCCTAGGCAATTCTGGTTAAGCGTTTGGAGCAGCAGAATTGCGAAAAATTTTTTGCCTCCTCAACCATTTCTTGGCTTCAAACTCCCATGTCTCGCGAACGGATTGACCTAACCCACAAATTCCTGTTGCGTCTGAAAGTAGAATCTCGCCCGATTACAACGGTATGTGTATTTTTTCCCTAAGCCATTCTGGTTAAGCGTTTGGAGCAGCAGAAGTGCGAAAAATTTGTTGTCTCCTTAACCATTTCTTAGCTTCAAACTCCCATATCTCGCGAACGGATTGACAAAACCCAGAAGTTCCTGCTGCGTCTGAAAGTAGAAACTCGCCCGATTGCAGCGGTATGTGTATTTTTTCCCTAGGCCATTCTGGTTAAGCGTTTGGAGCAGCAGAATTGCGAAAAATTTTTTGCCTTCTCAACCATTTCTTGGCTTCAAACTCCCATATCTCGCGAACGGATTGACCTAACCCAAAAATTCCTGTTGCATCTGAAAGTAGAAACTCGCCCGATTACAACGGTATGCGTATTTTTTCCCTAGGCCATTCTGGTTAAGCGTTTGGAGCAGCAGAATTGCGAAAAATGTTTTGCCTTCTCAACCATTTCTTGGCTTCAAACTCCCATATCTCGCGAACGGACTGACCCAACCCAAAAATTCCTATTGCATCTGAAAGTAGAAACTCGCCCGATTACAGCGGTATGTGTATTTTTTCCTTGCGCAATTCTGGTTAAGCGTTTGGAGCAGCAGAATTGCGAAAAATTTTTTGCCTTCTCAACCATTTCTTGGCTTCAAACTCCCATATCTCGCGAATGGACTGACCAAACCCAAAAATTCCTATTGCGTCTGAAAGTAGAAACTCGCCCGATTACAGCGGTATGTGTATTTTTTCCCTAGGCATTTCTGGTTAAGCGTTTGGAGCAGCAGAATTGCGAAAAATTTTTTGCCTTCTCAACCATTTCTTGGCTTCAAACTCCCATATCTCGCGAACGGATTGACCTAACCCAAAAATTCCTGTTGCATCTGAAAGTAGAAACTCGCCCGATTACAACGGTATGTGTATTTTTTCCCTAGGCAATTCTGGTTAAGCGTTTGGAGCAGCAGAATTGCGAAAAATTTTTTGCCTCCTCAACCATTTCTTGGCTTCAAACTCCCATATCTCGCGAACGGATTGACCAAACCCAGAAGTTCCTGCTGCGTCTGAAAGTAGAAACTCACCCGATTACAACGATATGCGTATTTTTTCCCTAGGCCATTCTGGTTAAGCGTTTGGAGCAGCAGAATTGCGAAAAATGTTTTGCTTTCTCAACCATTTCTTGGCTTCAAACTCCCATATCTCGCGAACGGATTGACCTAACCCAAAAATTCCTATTGCATCTGAAAGTAGAAACTCGCCCGATTACAGCGGTATGTGTATTTTTCCCCAAGGCAATTCTGGTTAAGCGTTTGGAGCAGCAGAATTGCGAAAAATTTTTTGGCTTCTCAACCATTTCTTGGCTTCAAACTCCCATATCTCGCGAACGGATTGACAAAACCCAGAAGTTCCTGCTGCGTCTGAAAGTAGAAACTCGCCCGATTACAACGGTATGTGTATTTTTTCCCTAGGCAATTCTGGTTAAGCGTTTGAAGCAGCAGAACTGCGAAAAATTTTTTGCCTTCTCAACCATTTTTTGGCTTCAAACTCCCATATCTCGCGAACGGATTGACCTAACCCAAAAATTCCTATTGCATCTGAAAGTAGAAGCTCGCCCGATTACATCGGTATGTGTATTTTTTCCCTAGGCAATTCTGGTTAAGCGTTTGGAGCAGCAGAATTGCGAAAAATTTTTTGCCTTCTCAACCATTTCTTGGCTTCAAACTCCCATATCTCGCGAACAGATTGACCTAACCCAAAAATTCCTGTTGCATCTGAAAGTAGAAACTCGCCCGATTACAACGGTATATGTATTTTTTCCCTAGGCCATTCTGGTTAAGCGTGTGGAGCAGCAGAATTGCGAAAAATTTTTTAGCTTCTCAACCATTTCTTGGCTTCAAACTCCCATATCTCGCGAACGGATTGACCTAACCCAAAAATTCCTGTTGCGTCTGAAAGTAGAAACTCTCCCGATTACAGCGGTATGTGTATTTTTTCCCTAGGCCATTCTGGTTAAGCGTTTGAAGCAGCAGAATAGCGAACAATTTTTTGCCTTCTCAACCATTTCTTGGATTCAAACTCCCATATCTCGCGAACGGATAGACCTAACCCAAAAATTCCTGTTGCGTGTCAAAGTAGAAACTCGCCCGATTACAACGGTATGTGTATTTTTTCCCTAGCCCATTCTGGTTAAGCGTTTGGAGCAGCAGAAGTGCGAAAAATTTGTTGTCTTCTTAACCATTTCTTAGCTTCAAACTCCCATATCTCGCGAACGGATTGACCTAACCCAAAAATTCCTACTGCATCTGAAAGTAGAAACTCGCCCGATTACAACGGTATGTGTATTTTTTCCCTAGGCCATTCTGGTTAAGCGTTTGGAGCAGCAGAATTGCGAAAAATTTTTTGCCTTCTCAACCATTTCTTCGCTTCAAACTCCCATATCTCGCGAACGGATACACCTAACCCAAAAATTCCTGTTGCGTGTGAAAGTAGAAACTCGCCCGATTACAACGGTATGTGTATTTTTTCCCTAGGCCATTCTGGTTAAGCGTTTGGAGCCACAGAATTGCGAAAAATTATTTGCCTTCTCAACCATTTCTTGGCTTCAAACTGCCATATCTCGCGAACGGATGGACCTAACCCAAAAATTCCTATTGCATCTGAAAGTATAAACTCGCTTGACTACAGCGGTATGTGTATTTTTTCCCTAGGGCATTCTGGTTAAGCGTTTGGATCAGCAGAATTGCGAAAAATTGTATGCCTTCTCAACCATTTCTTGGCTTCAAACTCCCATATCTCGCGAACGGATAGACCTAACCCAAAAATTCCTGTTGCGCGTGAAAGTAGAAACTCTCCCGATTACAACGGTATGTGTATTTTTTCCCTAGCCCATTCTGGTTAAGCGTTTGGCGCAGCAGAATTGCGAAAAATTTGTGGTCTTCTCAACCATTTCTTAGCTTCAAAGTCCCATATCTCGCGAACGGATTGACCAAACCCAAAAATTCCTGCTGCGTCTGAAAGTAGAAACTCGCCCGATTACAACGATATGCGTATTTTTTCCCTAGGCCATTCTGGTTAAGCGTTTGGAGCAGCAGAATTGCGAAAAATGTTTTGCCTTCTCAACCATTTCTTGGCTTCAAACTACCATATCTCGCGCACGGATTGACCTAACCCAAAAATTCCTGTTGCGCGTGAAAGTAGAAACTCTCCCGATTACAACGGTATGTGTATTTTTTCCCTAGCCCATTCTGGTTAAGCGTTTGGCGCAGCAGAATTGCGAAAAATTTGTTTTCTTCTCAAGCATTTCTTAGCTTCAAAGTCCCATATCTCGCGAACGGATTGACCAAACCCAAAATTTCCTGCTGCGTCTGAATGTAGAAACTCGCCCGATTACAAGGATATGCGTATTTTTTCCCTAGGCCATTCTGGTTAAGCGTTTGGAGCAGCAGAATTGCGAAAAATGTTTTGCCTTCTCAACCATTTCTTGGCTTCAAACTCCCATATCTCGCGAACGGATAGACCTAACCCAAAAATTCCTGTTGCGCGTGAAAGTAGAAACTCTCCCGATTACAACGGTATGTGTATTTTTTCCCTAGCCCATTCTGGTTAAGCGTTTGGCGCAGCAGAATTGCGAAAAATTTGTTTTCTTCTCAAGCATTTCTTAGCTTCAAAGTCCCATATCTCGCGAACGGATTGACCAAACCCAAAATTTCCTGCTGCGTCTGAATGTAGAAACTCGCCCGATTACAAGGATATGCGTATTTTTTCCCTAGGCCATTCTGGTTAAGCGTTTGGAGCAGCAGAATTGCGAAAAATGTTTTGCCTTCTCAACCATTTCTTGGCTTCAAACTCCCATATCTCGCGAACGGACTGACCCAACCCAAAAATTCCTATTGCATCTGAAAGTAGAAACTCGCCCGATTACAGCGGTATGTGTATTTTTTCCTTGCGCAATTCTGGTTAAGCGTTTGGAGCAGCAGAATTGCGAAAAATTTTTTGCCTTCTCAACCATTTCTTGGCTTCAAACTCCCATATCTCGCGAATGGACTGACCAAACCCAAAAATTCCTATTGCGTCTGAAAGTAGAAACTCGCCCGATTACTGCGGTATGTGTATTTTTTCCCTAGGCAATTCTGGTTAAGCGTTTGGAGCAGCAGAATTGCGAAAAATTTTTTGCCTTCTCAACCATTTCTTGGCTTCAAACTCCCATATCTCGCGAACGGATTGACTTAACCGAAAAATTCCTGTTGCATCTGAAAGTAGAAACTAGCCCGATTACAACGGCATGTGTATTTTTTCCCTAGGCCATTCTGGTTAAGCGTTTGGAGCAGCAGAATTGCGAAAAATTTTTTGCCTTCTCAACCATTTCTTGGCTTCAAACTCCCATATCTCGCGAACGGATTGACCAAACCCAGAAGTTCCTGCTGCGTCTGAAAGTAGAAACTCACCCGATTACAACGATATGCGTATTTTTTCCCTAGGCCATTCCGGTTAAGCGTTTGGAGCAGCAGAATTGCGAAAAATGTTTTGCCTTCTCAACCATTTCTTGGCTTCAAACTCCCATATCTCGCGAACGGATTGACCTAACCCAAAAATTCCTATTGCATCTGAAAGTAGAAACTCGCCCGATTACAGCGGTATGTGTATTTTTCCCGTAGGCAATTCTGGTTAAGCGTTTGGAGCAGCAGAATTGCGAAAAATTTTTTGGCTTCTCAACCATTTCTTGGCTTCAAACTCCCATATCTCGCGAACGGATTGACTTAACCGAAAAATTCCTGTTGCATCTGAAAGTAGAAACTAGCCCGATTACAACGGTATGTGTATTTTTTCCCTAGGCCATTCTGGTTAAGCGTTTGGAGCAGCAGAATTGCGAAAAATTTTTTGCCTTCTCAACCATTTCTTGGCTTCAAACTTCCATATCTCGCGAACGGATTGACCAAACCCAGAAGTTCCTGCTGCGTCTGAAAGTAGAAACTCACCCGATTACAACGATATGCGTATTTTTTCCCTAGGCCATTCTGGTAAAGCGTTTGGAGCAGCAGAATTGCGAAAAATGTTTTGCCTTCTCAACCATTTCTTGGCTGCAAACTCCCATATCTCGCGAACGGATTGACCTAACCCAAAAATTCCTATTGCATCTGAAAGTAGAAACTCGCCCGATTACAGCGGTATGTGTATTTTTTCCCTAGGCAATTCTGGTTAAGCGTTTGGAGCAGCAGAATTGCGAAAAATTTTTTGCCTTCTCAACCATTTCTTGGCATCAAACTCCCATATCTCGCGAACGGATTGACCTAACCCAAAAATTCCTGTTGCATCTGAAAGTAGAAACTCGTCCGATTACAACGGTATGTGTATTTTTTCCCTAGGCCATTCTGGTTAAGCGTGTGGAGCAGCAGAATTGCGAAAAATTTTTTGCCTTCTCAACCATTTCTTGGCTTCAAACTCCCATATCTCGCGAACGGATTGACCTAACCCAAAAATTCCTGTTGCGTCTGAAAGTAGAAACTCGCCCGATTACAACGGTATGTGTATTTTTTCCCTAGGCCATTCTAGTTAAGCGTTTGGAGCAGCAGTAGTGCGAACAGTTTGTTGTCTTCTTTACCATTTCTTAGCTTCAAACTCCCATATCTCGCGAACGGATTGACCAAACCCAGAAGTTCCTGCTGCGTCTGAAAGTAGAAACTCACCCGATTACAACGATATGCGTATTTTTCCCCTAGGCCATTCTGGTTAAGCTTTTGGAGCAGC
This sequence comes from Ptiloglossa arizonensis, assembly GCF_051014685.1. Classification (NCBI taxonomy): domain Eukaryota; kingdom Metazoa; phylum Arthropoda; class Insecta; order Hymenoptera; family Colletidae; genus Ptiloglossa; species Ptiloglossa arizonensis. The sequence goes on along the minus strand of NW_027480088.1, from coordinate 19,010 downwards.
AGAATTGCGAAAAATGTTTTGCCTTCTCAACCATTTCTTGGCTTCAAACTCCCATATCTCGCGAACGGATTGACCTAACCCAAAAGACCCTGTTGCGTCTAAAAGTAGAAACTCGCCCAACTACAACGGTATGTGTATTTTTTCCCTAGGCCATTCTGGTCAAGCGTTTGAAGAAGCAGAATAGCGAACAATTTTTTGCCTTCTCAACCATTTCTTGGCTTCAAACTCCCATGTCTCGCGAACGGATTGACCTAACCCACAAATTCCTGTTGCGTCTGAAAGTAGAAACTCGCCCGATTACAACGGTATGTGTATTTTTTCCCTAGGCCATTCTGGTTAAGCGTTTGGAGCAGCAGTAGAGCGAACAATTTGTTGTCTTCTTTACCATTTCTTAGCTTCAAACTCCCATATCTCGCGAACGGATTGACCTAACCCAAAAATTCCTGCTGCATTTGAAAGAAGAAACTCGCCCGATTACAACGGTATGTGTATTTTTTCCCTAGGCCATTCTGGTTAAGCGTGTGGAGCAGCAGAATTGCGAAAAATTTTTTGCCTTCTCAACCATTTCTTGGCTTCAAACTCCCATATCTCGCGAACGGATTGACCTAACCCAAAAATTCCTGTTGCGTCTGAAAGTAGAAACTCGCCCGATTACAACGGTATGTGTATTTTTTCCCTAGGCCATTCTAGTTAAGCGTTTGGAGCAGCAGTAGTGCGAACAGATTGTTGTCTTCTTTACCATTTCTTAGCTTCAAACTCCCATATCTCGCGAACGGATTGACCAAACCCAGAAGTTCCTGCTGCGTCTGAAAGTAGAAACTCACCCGATTACAACGATATGCGTATTTTTTCCCTAGGCCATTCTGGTTAAGCTTTTGGAGCAGCAGAATTGCGAAAAATGTTTTGCCTTCTCAACCATTTCTTGGCTTCAAACTCCCATATCTCGCGAACGGATTGACCTAACCCAAAAGACCCTGTTGCGTCTAAAAGTAGAAACTCGCCCGACTACAACGGTATGTGTATTTTTTCCCTAGGCCATTCTGGTCAAGCGTTTGAAGAAGCAGAATAGCGAACAATTTTTTGCCTTCTCAACCATTTCTTGGCTTCAAACTCCCATGTCTCGCGAACGGATTGACCTAACCCACAAATTCCTGTTGCGTCTGAAAGTAGAAACTCGCCCGATTACAACGGTATGTGTATTTTTTCCCTAGGCCATTCTGGTTAAGCGTTTGGAGCAGCAGTAGAGCGAACAATTTGTTGTCTTCTTTACCATTTCTTAGCTTCAAACTCCCATATCTCGCGAACGGATTGACCTAACCCAAAAATTCCTGCTGCATTTGAAAGAAGAAACTCGCCCGATTACAACGGTATGTGTATTTTTTCTCTAGGCCATTCTGGTTAAGCGTTTGAAGCAGCAGAATAGCGAACAATTTTTTGCCTTCTCAACCATTTCTTGGCTTCAAACTCCCATATCTCGCGAACGGATTGACCTAACCCAAAAATTCCTGTTGCATCTGAAAGAAGAAACTCGCCCGATTACAACGGTATGTGTATTTTTTCCCTAGGCCATTCTGGTCAAGCGTTTGAAGCAGCAGAATAGCGAACAATTTTTTGCCTTCTCAACCATTTCTTGGCTTCAAACTCCCATGTCTCGCGAACGGATTGACCTAACCCAAAAATTCCTGTTGCGTCTGAAAGTAGAAACACGCCCGATTACGACGGTATGTGTATTTTTTCCCTAGGCCATTCTGGTCAAGCGTTTGGAGCAGCAGAAGTGCGAAAAATTTGTTGCCCTCTTAACCAATTCTTAGCTTCAAACTCCCATATCTCGCGAACGGATTGACCTAACCCAAAAATTCCTATTGCATCTGATAATAGAAACTCGCCCGATTACAACGGTATGTGTATTTTTTCCCTAGGCCATTCTGGTTAAGCGTTTGGAGCAGCAGAATTGCGAAAAATTTTTTGCCTTCTCAACCATTTCTTGGCTTCAAACTGCCATATCTAGCGAACGGATGGACCTAACCTAAAAATTCCTATTGCATCTGAAAGTATAAACTCGCCCGACTACAGCGATATGTATATTTTTTCCCTAGGGCATTCTGGTTAAGCATTTGGATCTGCAGAATTACCAAAAATTGTATGCCTTCTCAACCATTTCTTGGCTTCAAACTCCCATATCTCGCGAACGGATTGACCTAACCCACAAATTCCTGTTGCGTCTGAAAGTAGAAACTCGCCCGATTACAACGGTATGTGTATTTTTTCCCTAGGCCATTCTGGTTAAGCGTTTGGAGCAGCAGAAGTGCGAAAAATTTGTTGTCTTCTTTACCATTTCTTAGCTTCAAACTCCCATATCTCGCGAACGGATTGACCTAACCCTAAAATTCTTCTTGCATCTGAAAGAAGAAACTCGCCCGATTACAACGGTATGTGTATTTTTTCCCTAGGCCATTCTGGTTAAGCGTTTGGAGCAGCAGAATAGCGAAAAATTGTTTGCCTTCTCAACCATTTCTTGGCTTCAAACTCCCATATCTCGCGAACGGATTGACCTAACCCAAAAATTCTTCTTGCATCTGAAAGAAGAAACTCGCCCGATTACAACGGTATGTGTATTTTTTCCCTAGGCCATTCTGGTTAAGCGTTTGGAGCAGCAGAATAGCGAAAAATTGTTTGCCTTCTCAACCATTTCTTGGCTTCAAACTCCCATATCTCGCGAACGGATTGACCTAACCCACAAATTCCTGTTGCGTCTGAAAGTAGAAACTCGCCCGATTACAACGGTATGTGTATTTTTTCCCTAGGCCATTCTGGTTAAGCGTTTGGAGCAGCAGAAGTGCGAAAAATTTGTTGTCTTCTTTACCATTTCTTAGCTTCAAACTCCCATATCTCGCGAACGGATTGACCTAACCCAAAAATTCTTCTTGCATCTGAAAGAAGAAACTCGCCCGATTACAACGGTATGTGTATTTTTTCCCTAGGCCATTCTGGTTAAGCGTTTGGAGCAGCAGAATAGCGAAAAATTGTTTGCCTTCTCAACCATTTCTTGGCTTCAAACTCCCATATCTCGCGAACGGATTGACCTAACCCAAAAATTCCTGTTGCGTCTGAAAGTAGAAACACGCCCGATTACGACGGTATGTGTATTTTTTCCCTAGGCCATTCTGGTCAAGCGTTTGGAGCAGCAGAAGTGCGAAAAATTTGTTGCCTTCTTAACCATTTCTTAGCTTCAAACTCCCATATCTCGCGAACGGATTGACCTAACCCAAAAATTCATATTGCATCTGATAATAGAAACTCGCCCGATTACAACGGTATGTGTATTTTTTCCCTAGGGCATTCTGGTTAAGCGTTTGGAGCAGCAGAATTGCGAAAAATTGTTTGCCTTCTCAACCATTTCTTGGCTTCAAACTCCCATATCTCGCGAACGGATTGACGTAACCCAAAAATTCATGTTGCATCTGAAAGTAGAAACTCGCCCGATTACAACGGTATGTGTATTTTCTCCCTAGCCCATTCTGGTTAAGAGTTTGGAGCAGCAGAATAGCGAAAAATTGTTTGCATTCTCAACCATTTCTTGGCTTCAAACTCCCACATCTCGCGAACGGATTGACCTAACCCAAAAATTCCTATTGCATCTGAAAGTAGAAACTCGCCCGATTAAAACGGTATATGTATTTTTTCCCTAGGCCATTCAGATTTAGCGTTTGGAGCAGCAGCATTGCGAAAAATTTTTTGCCTTCTCAACCGTTTCTTGGCTTCAAACTCCCATATCTCGCGAACGGATTGACCAAACCCAGAAGTTCCTGCTGCGTCTGAAAGTAGAAACTCACCCGATTACAACGATATGCATATTTTTTCCCTAGGCCATTCTGGTTAAGCGTTTGGAGCAGCAGAATTGCGAAAAATGTTTTGCCTTCTCAACCATTTCTTGGCTTCAAACTCCCATATCTCGCAAACGGATTGACCTAACCCAAAAATTCCTGTTGCATCTGAAAGTAGAAACTCGCCCGATTACAACGGTATGTGTATTTTTTCCCTAGGCAATACTGGTTAAGCGTTTGAAGCAGCAGAATTGCGAAAAATTTTTTGCCTTCTCAACCATTTTTTGGCTTCAAACTCCCATATCTCGCGAACGGATTGACCTAACCCAAAAATTCCTGTTGCGTCTGAAAGTAGAAACACGCCCGATTACGACGGTATGTGTATTTTTTCCCTAGGCCATTCTGGTCAAGCGTTTGGAGCAGCAGAAGTGCGAAAAATTTGTTGCCTTCTTAACCATTTCTTAGCTTCAAACTCCCATATCTCGCGAACGGATTGACCTAACCCAAAAATTCCTATTGCATCTGATAATAGAAACTCGCCCGATTACAACGGTATGTGTATTTTTTCCCTAGGCCATTCTGGTTAAGCGTTTGGAGCAGCAGAAGTGCGAAAATTTGTTGTCTTCTTTACCATTTCTTAGCTTCAAACTCCCATTTCTCGCGAACGGATTGACCTAACCCAAAAATTCTTGTTGCATCTGAAAGAAGAAACTCGCCCGATTACAACGGTATGTGTATTTTTTCCCTAGGCCATTCTGGTTAAGCGTTTGGAGCAGCAGAATAGCGAAAAATTGTTTGCCTTCTCAACCATTTCTTGGCTTCAAACTCCCATATCTCGCGAACGGATTGACCTAACCCATAAATTCCTGTTGCGTCTGAAAGTAGAATCTCGCCCGATTACAACGGTATGTGTATTTTTTCCCTAGGCCATTCTGGTTAAGCGTTTGGAGCAGCAGAATTGCGAAAAATGTTTTGCCTTCTCAACCATTTCTTGGCTTCAAACTCCCATATCTCGCAAACGGATTGACCTAACCCAAAAATTCCTGTTGCATCTGAAAGTAGAAACTCGCCCGATTACAACGGTATGTGTATTTTTTCCCTAGGCAATACTGGTTAAGCGTTTGAAGCAGCAGAATTGCGAAAAATTTTTTGCCTTCTCAACCATTTTTTGGCTTCAAACTCCCATATCTCGCGAACGGATTGACCTAACCCAAAAATTCCTGTTGCGTCTGAAAGTAGAAACACGCCCGATTACGACGGTATGTGTATTTTTTCCCTAGGCCATTCTGGTCAAGCGTTTGGAGCAGCAGAAGTGCGAAAAATTTGTTGCCTTCTTAACCATTTCTTAGCTTCAAACTCCCATATCTCGCGAACGGATTGACCTAACCCAAAAATTCCTATTGCATCTGATAATAGAAACTCGCCCGATTACAACGGTATGTGTATTTTTTCCCTAGGCCATTCTGGTTAAGCGTTTGGAGCAGCAGAAGTGCGAAAATTTGTTGTCTTCTTTACCATTTCTTAGCTTCAAACTCCCATTTCTCGCGAACGGATTGACCTAACCCAAAAATTCTTGTTGCATCTGAAAGAAGAAACTCGCCCGATTACAACGGTATGTGTATTTTTTCCCTAGGCCATTCTGGTTAAGCGTTTGGAGCAGCAGAATAGCGAAAAATTGTTTGCCTTCTCAACCATTTCTTGGCTTCAAACTCCCATATCTCGCGAACGGATTGACCTAACCCATAAATTCCTGTTGCGTCTGAAAGTAGAATCTCGCCCGATTACAACGGTATGTGTATTTTTTCCCTAGGCCATTCTGGTTAAGCGTTTGGAGCACCAGAAGTGCGAAAAATTTGTTGTCTCCTTAACCATTTCTTAGCTTCAAACTCCCATATCTCGCGAACGGATTGACCTAACCCAAAAATTCCTATTGCATCTGAAAGTAGAAACTCGACCGATTACAACGGTATATGTATTTTTTCCCTAGGCCATTCTGATTAAGCGTTTGGAGCAGCAGCATTGCGAAAAATTTTTTGCCTTCTCAACCATTTCTTGGCTTCAAACTCCCATATCTCGCGAACGGATTGACCAAACCCAGAAGTTCCTGCTGCGTCTGAAAGTAGAAACTCGCCCGATTACAGCGGTATGTGTATTTTTTCCCTAGGCCATTCTGGTTAAGCGTTTGGAGCAGCAGAATTGCGAAAAATTTTTTGCCTTCTCAACCATTTCTTGGCTTCAAACTCCCATATCTCGCGAACGGATTGACCTAACCCAAAAATTCCTGTTGCATCTGAAAGTAGAAACTCGCCCGATTACAACGGTATGTGTATTTTTTCCCTAGGCCATTCTGGTCAAGCGTTTGAAGCAGCAGAATAGCGAAAAATTGTTTGCCTTCTCAACCATTTCTTGGCTTCAAACTCCCATATCTCGCGAACGGATTGACCTAACCCATAAATTCCTGTTGCGTCTGAAAGTAGAATCTCGCCCGATTACAACGGTATATGTATTTTTTCCCTAGGGCATTCTGATTAAGCGTTTGGAGCAGCAGCATTGCGAAAAATTTTTTGCCTTCTCAACCATTTCTTGGCTTCAAACTCCCATATCTCGCGAACGGATTGACCAAACCCAGAAGTTCCTGCTGCGTCTGAAAGTAGAAACTCACCCGATTACAACGATATGCGTATTTTTTCCCTAGGCCATTCTGGTTAAGCTTTTGGAGCAGCAGAATTGCGAAAAATGTTTTGCCTTCTCAACCATTTCTTGGCTTCAAACTCCCATATCTCGCGAACGGATTGACCTAACCCAAAAGATCCTGTTGCGTCTAAAAGTAGAAACTCGCCCGATTACAACGGTATGTGTATTTTTTCCCTAGGCCATTCTGGTCAAGCGTTTGAAGAAGCAGAATAGCGAACAATTTTTTGCCTTCTCAACCATTTCTTGGCTTCAAACTCCCATACCTCGCGAACGGTTTGACCTAACCCAAAAATTCCTGTTGCATCTGAAAGAAGAAACTCGCCCGATTACAACGGTATGTGTATTTTTTCCCTAGGCCATTCTGGTCAAGCGTTTGAAGCAGCAGAATAGCGAACAATTTTTTGCCTTCTCAACCATTTCTTGGCTTCAAACTCCCATGTCTCGCGAACGGATTGACCTAACCCAAAAATTCCTGTTGCGTCTGAAAGTAGAAACACGCCCGATTACGACGGTATGTGTATTTTTTCCCTAGGCCATTCTGGTCAAGCGTTTGGAGCAGCAGAAGTGCGAAAAATTTGTTGCCCTCTTAACCATTTCTTAGCTTCAAACTCCCATATCTCGCGAACGGATTGACCTAACCCAAAAATTCCTATTGCATCTGATAATAGAAACTCGCCCGATTACAACGGTATGTGTATTTTTTCCCTAGGCCATTCTGGTTAAGCGTTTGGAGCAGCAGAATTGCGAAAAATTTTTTGCCTTCTCAACCATTTCTTGGCTTCAAACTGCCATATCTAGCGAACGGATGGACCTAACCCAAAAATTCCTATTGCATCTGAAAGTATAAACTCGCCCGACTACAGCGGTACGTATATTTTTTCCCTAGGGCATTCTGGTTAAGCGTTTGGATCAGCAGAATTACCAAAAATTGTATGCCTTCTCAACCATTTCTTGGCTTCAAACTCCCATATCTCGCGAACGGATAGACCTAACCCAAAAATTCCTGTTGCGTGTGAAAGTAGAAACTCGCCCGATTACAACGGTATGCGTATTTTCTCCCTAGCCCATTCTGATTAAGAGTTTGGAGCAGCAGAATAGCGAAAAATTGTTTGCATTCCCAACCATTTCTTGGCTTCAAACTCCCATATCTCGCGAACGGATTGACCTAACCCACAAATTCCTGTTGCGTCTGAAAGTAGAAACTCGCCCGATTACAACGGTATGTGTATTTTTTCCCTAGGCCATTCTGGTTAAGCGTTTGGAGCAGCAGAAGTGCGAAAAATTTGTTGTCTTCTTTACCATTTCTTAGCTTCAAACTCCCATATCTCGCGAACGGATTGACCTAACCCAAAAATTCTTCTTGCATCTGAAAGAAGAAACTCGCCCGATTACAACGGTATGTGTATTTTTTCCCTAGGCCATTCTGGTTAAGCGTTTGGAGCAGCAGAATAGCGAAAAATTGTTTGCCTTCTCAACCATTTCTTGGCTTCAAACTCCCATATCTCGCGAACGGATTGACCTAACCCAAAAATTCATGTTGCATTTGAAAGTAGAAACTCGCCCGATTACAACGGTATGTGTATTTTTTCCCTAGGCAATTCTGGTTAAGCGTTTGAAGCAGCAGAATTGCGAAAAATTTTTTGCCTTCTCAACCATTTTTTGGCTTCAAACTCCCATATCTCGCGAACGGATTGACCTAACCCAAAAATTCCTGTTGCGTCTGAAAGTAGAAACACGCCCGATTACGACGGTATGTGTATTTTTTCCCTAGGCCATTCTGGTCAAGCGTTTGGAGCAGCAGAAGTGCGAAAAATTTGTTGCCTTCTTAACCATTTCTTAGCTTCAAACTCCCATATCTCGCGAACGGATTGACCTAACCCAAAAATTCATATTGCATCTGATAATAGAAACTCGCCCGATTACAACGGTATGTGTATTTTTTCCCTAGGGCATTCTGGTTAAGCGTTTGGAGCAGCAGAATTGTGAAAAAATGTTTGCCTTCTCAACCATTTCTTGGCTTCAAACTCCCATATCTCGCGAACGGATTGACCTAACCCAAAAATTCATGTTGCATCTGAAAGTAGAAACACGCCCGATTACAACGGTATGTGTATTTTTTCCCTAGGCAATTCTGGTTAAGCGTTTGAAGCAGCAGAATTGCGAAAAATTGTTTGCCTTCTCAACCATTTCTTGGCTTCAAACTCCCATATCTCGCGAACGGATTGACCTAACCCATAAATTCCTGTTGCGTCTGAAAGTAGAATCTCGCCCGATTACAACGGTATGTGTATTTTTTCCCTAGGCCATTCTGGTTAAGCGTTTGGAGCAGCAGAAGTGCGAAAAATTTGTTGTCTCCTTAACCATTTCTTAGCTTCAAACTCACATATCTCGCGAACGGATTGACCTAACCCAAAAATTCCTATTGCATCTGAAAGTAGAAACTCGCCCGATTACAACGGTATATGTATTTTTTTCCCTAGGCCATTCTGATTAAGCGTTTGGAGCAGCAGCATTGCGATTAATTTTTTGCCTTCTCAACCATTTCTTGGCTTCAAACTCCCATATCTCGCGAACGGATTGACAAAACCCAGAAGTTCCTGCTGCGTCTGAAAGTAGTAACTCGCCCGATTGCAGCGGTATGTGTATTTTTTCCCTAGGCCATTCTGGTTAAGCGTTTGGAGCAGCAGAATTGCGAAAAATTTTTTGCCTTCTCAACCATTTCTTGGCTTCAAACTCCCATATCTCGCGAACGGATTGACCTAACCCAAAAATTCCTGTTGCATCTGAAAGTAGAAACTCGCCCGATTACAACGGTATGTGTATTTTTTCCCTAGGCAATTCTGGTTAAGCGTTTGAAGCAGCAGAATTGCGAAAAATTTTTTGCCTTCTCAACCATTTTTTGGCTTCAAACTCCCATATCTCGCGAACGGATTGACCTAACCCAAAAATTCCTATTGCATCTGAAAGTAGAAGCTCGCCCGATTACATCGGTGTGTGTATTTTTTCCCTAGGCAATTCTGGTTAAGCGTTTGGAGCAGCAGAATTGCGAAAAATTTTTTGCCTTCTCAACCATTTCTTGGCTTCAAACTCCCATATCTCGCGAACAGATTGACCTAACCCAAAAATTCCTGTTGCATCTGAAAGTAGAAACTCGCCCGATTACAACGGTATATGTATTTTTTCCCTAGGCCATTCTGGTTAAGCGTGTGGAGCAGCAGAATTGCGAAAAATTTTTTGCCCTCTCAACCATTTCTTGGCTTCAAACTCCCATATCTCGCGAACGGATTGACCTAACCCAAAAGTTCCTACTGCATCTGAAAGTAGAAACTCGCCCGATTACAATGGTATGTGTATTTTTTCCCTAGGCCATTCTGGTTAAGCGTTTGGAGCAGCAGAATTGCGAAAAATTTTTTGCCTTCTCAACCATTTCTTCGCTTCAAACTCCCATATCTCGCGAACGGATACACCTAACCCAAAAATTCCTGTTGCGTGTGAAAGTAGAAACTCGCCCGATTACAACGGTATGTGTATTTTTCCCTAGGCCATTCTGGTTAAGCGTTTGGAGCAACAGAATTGCGAAAAATTTTTTGCCTTCTCAACCATTTCTTGGCTTCAAACTGCCATATCTCGCGAACGGATGGACCTAACCAAAAAATTCCTATTGCATCTGAAAGTATAAACTCGCTTGACTACAGCGGTATGTGTATTATTTCCCTAGGGCATTCTGGTTAAGCGTTTGGATCAGCAGAATTGCGAAAAATTGTATGCCTTCTCAACCATTTCTTGGCTTCAAACTCCCATATCTCGCGAACGGATAGACCTAACCCAAAAATTCCTGTTGCGCGTGAAAGTAGAAACTCTCCCGATTACAACGGTATGTGTATTTTTTCCCTAGCCCATTCTGGTTAAGCGTTTGGCGCAGCAGAATTGCGAAAAATTTGTTGTCTTCTCAAGCATTTCTTAGCTTCAAAGTCCCATATCTCGCGAACGGTTTGACCAAACCCAAAATTTCCTGCTGCGTCTGAATGTAGAAACTCGCCCGATTACAAGGATATGCGTATTTTTTCCCTAGGCCATTCTGGTTAAGCGTTTGGAGCAGCAGAATTGCGAAAAATGTTTTGCCTTCTCAACCATTTCTTGGCTTCAAACTCCCATATCTCGCGAACGGACTGACCCAACCCAAAAATTCCTATTGCATCTGAAAGTAGAAACTCGCCCGATTACAGCGGTATGTGTATTTTTTCCTTGCGCAATTCTGGTTAAGCGTTTGGAGCAGCAGAATTGCGAAAAATTTTTTGCCTTCTCAACCATTTCTTGGCTTCAAACTCCCATATCTGGCGAATGGACTGACCAAACCCAAAAATTCCTATTGCGTCTGAAAGTAGAAACTCGCCCGATTACAGCGGTATGTGTATTTTTTCCCTAGGCAAATCTGGTCAAGCGTTTGGAGCAGCAGAATTGCGAAAAATTTTTTGCCTTCTCAACCATTTCTTGGCTTCAAACTCCCATATCTCGCGAACGGATTGACCTAACCCAAAAATTCCTGCTGCGTCTGAAAGTAGAAACTCACCCGATTACAACGATATGCGTATTTTTTCCCTAGGCCATTCTGGTTAAGCGTTTGGAGCAGCAGAATTGCGAAAAATGTTTTGCCTTCTCAACCATTTCTTGGCTTCAAACTCCCATATCTCGCGAACGGATTGACCTAACCCAAAAATTCCTATTGCGTCTGAAAGTAGAAACTCTCCCGATTACAGCGGTATGTGTATTTTTTCCCTAGGCCATTCTGGTTAAGCGTTTGGAGCAGCAGAATTGCGAAAAATTTTTTGCCTTCTCAACCATTTCTTCGCTTCAAACTCCCATATCTCGCGAACGGATACACCTAACCCAAAAATTCCTGTTGCGTGTGAAAGTAGAAACTCGCCCGATTACAACGGTATGTGTATTTTTTCCCTAGGCCATTCTGGTTAAGCGTTTGGAGCAACAGAATTGCGAAAAATTTTTTGCCTTCTCAACCATTTCTTGGCTTCAAACTGCCATATCTCGCGAACGGATGGACCTAACCCAAAAATTCCTATTGCATCTGAAAGTATAAACTCGCTTGACTACAGCGGTATGTGTATTTTTTCCCTAGGGCATTCTGGTTAAGCGTTTGGATCAGCAGAATTGCGAAAAATTGTATGCCTTCTCAACCATTTCTTGGCTTCAAACTCCCATGTCTCGCGAACGGATAGACCTAACCCAAAAATTCCTGTTGCGCGTGAAAGTAGAAACTCTCCCGATTACAACGGTATGTGTATTTTTTCCCTAGCCCATTCTGGTTAAGCGTTTGGCGCAGCAGAATTGCGAAAAATTTGTTGTCTTCTCAAGCATTTCTTAGCTTCAAAGTCCCATATCTCGCGAACGGTTTGACCAAACCCAAAATTTCCTGCTGCGTCTGAATGTAGAAACTCGCCCGATTACAAGGATATGCGTATTTTTTCCCTAGGCCATTCTGGTTAAGCGTTTGGAGCAGCAGAATTGCGAAAAATGTTTTGCCTTCTCAACCATTTCTTGGCTTCAAACTCCCATATCTCGCGAACGGACTGACCCAACCCAAAAATTCCTATTGCATCTGAAAGTAGAAACTCGCCCGATTACAGCGGTATGTGTATTTTTTCCTTGCGCAATTCTGGTTAAGCGTTTGGAGCAGCAGAATTGCGAAAAATTTTTTGCCTTCTCAACCATTTCTTGGCTTCAAACTCCCATATCTGGCGAATGGACTGACCAAACCCAAAAATTCCTATTGCGTCTGAAAGTAGAAACTCGCCCGATTACAGCGGTATGTGTATTTTTTCCCTAGGCAAATCTGGTTAAGCGTTTGGAGCAGCAGAATTGCGAAAAATTTTTTGCCTTCTCAACCATTTCTTGGCTTCAAACTCCCATATCTCGCGAACGGATTGACCTAACCCAAAAATTCCTGTTGCATCTGAAAGTAGAAACTCGCCCGATTACAACGGTATGTGTATTTTTTCCCTAGGCAATTCTGGTTAAGCGTTTGGAGCAGCAGAATTGCGAAAAATTTTTTGCCTCCTCAACCATTTCTTGGCTTCAAACTCCCATATCTCGCGAACGGATTGACCAAACCCAGAAGTTCCTGCTGCGTCTGAAAGTAGAAACTCACCCGATTACAACGATATGCGTATTTTTTCCCTAGGCCATTCTGGTTAAGCGTTTGGAGCAGCAGAATTGCGAAAAATGTTTTGCCTTCTCAACCATTTCTTGGCTTCAAACTCCCATATCTCGCGAACGGATTGACCTAACCCAAAAATTCCTATTGCATCTGAAAGTAGAAACTCGCCCGATTACAGCGGTATGTGTATTTTTCCCCTAGGCAATTCTGGTTAAGCGTTTGGAGCAGCAGAATTGCGAAAAATTTTTTGGCTTCTCAACCATTTCTTGGCTTCAAACTCCCATATCTCGCGAACGGATTGACTTAACCGAAAAATTCCTGTTGCATCTGAAAGTAGAAACTAGCCCGATTACAACGGTATGTGTATTTTTTCCCTAGGCCATTCTGGTTAAGCGTTTGGAGCAGCAGAATTGCGAAAAATTTTTTGCCTTCTCAACCATTTCTTGGCTTCAAACTCCCATATCTCGCGAACGGATTGACCAAACCCAGAAGTTCCTGCTGCGTCTGAAAGTAGAAACTCGCCCGATTACAACGGTATGTGTATTTTTTCCCTAGGCCATTCTGGTTAAGCGTTTGGAGCAGCAGAATTGCGAAAAATGTTTTGCCTTCTCAACCATTTCTTGGCTTCAAACTCCCATATCTCGCGAACGGATTGACCTAACCCAAAAATTCCTATTGCATCTGAAAGTAGAAACTCGCCCGATTACAGCGGTATGTGTATTTTTCCCCTAGGCAATTCTGGTTAAGCGTTTGGAGCAGCAGAATTGCGAAAAATTTTTTGGCTTCTCAACCATTTCTTGGCTTCAAACTCCCATATCTCGCGAACGGATTGACTTAACCGAAAAATTCCTGTTGCATCTGAAAGTAGAAACTAGCCCGATTACAACGGTATGTGTATTTTTTCCCTAGGCCATTCTGGTTAAGCGTTTGGAAGCAGCAGAATTGCGAAAAATTTTTTGCCTTCTCAACCATTTCTTGGCTTCAAACTTCCATATCTCGCGAACGGATTGACCAAACCCAGAAGTTCCTGCTGCGTCTGAAAGTAGAAACTCACCCGATTACAACGATATGCGTATTTTTTCCCTAGGCCATTCTGGTAAAGCGTTTGGAGCAGCAGAATTGCGAAAAATGTTTTGCCTTCTCAACCATTTCTTGGCTTCAAACTCCCATATCTCGCGAACGGATTGACCTAACCCAAAAATTCCTGTTGCATCTGAAAGTAGAAACTCGTCCGATTACAACGGTATGTTTTTTTTTCCCCTAGGCCATTCTGGTTAAGCGTGTGGAGCAGCAGAATTGCGAAAAATTTTTTGCCTTCTCAACCATTTCTTGGCTTCAAACTCCCATATTTCGCGAACGGATTGACCTAACCCAAAAATTCCTGTTGCGTCTGAAAGTAGAAACTCGCCCGATTACAACGGTATGTGTATTTTTTCCCTAGGCCATTCTAGTTAAGCGTTTGGAGCAGCAGTAGTGCGAACAGATTGTTGTCTTCTTTACCATTTCTTAGCTTCAAACTCCCATATCTCGCGAACGGATTGACCAAACCCAGAAGTTCCTGCTGCGTCTGAAAGTAGAAACTCACCCGATTACAACGATATGCGTATTTTTTCCCTAGGCCATTCTGGTTAAGCTTTTGGAGCAGCAGAATAGCGAACAATTTTTTGCCCTCTCAACCATTTCTTGGCTTCAAACTCCCATGTCTCGCGAACGGATTGACCTAACCCACAAATTCCTGTTGCGTCTGAAAGTAGAAACTCGCCCGATTACAACGGTATGTGTATTTTTTCCCTAGGCCATTCTGGTTAAGCGTTTGGAGCAGCAGTAGAGCGAACAATTTGTTGTCTTCTTTACCATTTCTTAGCTTCAAACTCCCATATCTCGCGAACGGATTGACCTAACCCAAAAATTCCTGTTGCATTTGAAAGAAGAAACTCGCCCGATTACAACGGTATGTGTATTTTTTCTTTAGGCCATTCGGGTTAAGCGTTTGAAGCAGCAGAATAGCGAACAATTTTTTGCCTTCTCAACCATTTCTTGGCTTCAAACTCCCATATCTCGCGAACGGATTGACCTAACCCAAAAATTCATGTTGCATCTGAAAGTAGAAACTCGCCCGAGTACAACGGTATGTGTATTTTTTCCCTAGGCAATTCTGGTTAAGCGTTTGGAGCAGCAGAATTGCGAAAAATTTTTTGCCTCCTCAACCATTTCTTGGCTTCAAACTCCCATATCTCGCGAACGGATTGACCAAACCCAGAAGTTCCTGCTGCGTCTGAAAGTAGAAACTCACCCGATTACAACGATATGCGTATTTTTTCCCTAGGCCATTCTGGTTAAGCGTTTGGAGCAGCAGAATTGCGAAAAATGTTTTGCCTTCTCAACCATTTCTTGGCTTCAAACTCCCATATCTCGCGAACGGATTGACCTAACCCAAAAATTCCTATTGCATCTGAAAGTAGAAACTCGCCCGATTACAGCGGTATGTGTATTTTTCCCCTAGGCAATTCTGGTTAAGCGTTTGGAGCAGCAGAATTGCGAAAAATTTTTTGGCTTCTCAACCATTTCTTGGCTTCAAACTCCCATATCTCGCGAACGGATTGACTTAACCGAAAAATTCCTGTTGCATCTGAAAGTAGAAACTAGCCCGATTACAACGGTATGTGTATTTTTTCCCTAGGCCATTCTGGTTAAGCGTTTGGAGCAGCAGAATTGCGAAAAATTTTTTGCCTTCTCAACCATTTCTTGGCTTCAAACTCCCATATCTCGCGAACGGATTGACCTAACCCAAAAATTCCTATTGCATCTGAAAGTAGAAACTCACCCGATTACAACGATATGCGTATTTTTTCCCTAGGCCATTCTGGTTAAGCGTTTGGAGCAGCAGAATTGCGAAAAATGTTTTGCCTCTCAACCATTTCTTGGCTTCAAACTCCCATATCTCGCGAACGGATTGACATAACCCAAAAATTCCTATTGCATCTGAAAGTAGAAACTCGCCCGATTACAGCGGTATGTGTATTTTTCCCCTAGGCAATTCTGGTTAAGCGTTTGGAGCAGCAGAATTGCGAAAAATTTTTTGGCTTCTCATCCATTTCTTGGCTTCAAACTCCCATATCTCGCGAACGGATTGACTTAACCGAAAAATTCCTGTTGCATCTGAAAGTAGAAACTAGCCCGATTACAACGGTATGTGTATTTTTTCCCTAGGCCATTCTGGTTAAGCGTTTGGAGCAGCAGAATTGCGAAAAATTTTTTGCCTTCTCAACCATTTCTTGGCTTCAAACTTCCATATCTCGCGAACGTATTGACCAAACCCAGAAGTTCCTGCTGCGTCTGAAAGTAGAAACTCACCCGATTACAACGATATGCGTATTTTTTCCCTAGGCCATTCTGGTAAAGCGTTTGGAGCAGCAGAATTGCGAAAAATGTTTTGCCTTCTCAACCATTTCTTGGCTTCAAACTCCCATATCTCGCGAACGGATTGACCTAACCCAAAAATTCCTGTTGCATCTGAAAGTAGAAACTCGTCCGATTACAACGGTATGTTTTTTTTTTCGCTAGGCCATTCTGGTTAAGCGTGTGGAGCAGCAGAATTGCGAAAAATTTTTTGCCTTCTCAACCATTTCTTGGCTTCAAACTCCCATATTTCGCGAACGGATTGACCTAACCCAAAAATTCCTGTTGCGTCTGAAAGTAGAAACTCGCCCGATTACAACGGTATGTGTATTTTTTCCCTAGGCCATTCTAGTTAAGCGTTTGGAGCAGCAGTAGTGCGAACAGATTGTTGTCTTCTTTACCATTTCTTAGCTTCAAACTCCCATATCTCGCGAACGGATTGACCAAACCCAGAAGTTCCTGCTGCGTCTGAAAGTAGAAACTCACCCGATTACAACGATATGCGTATTTTTTCCCTAGGACATTCTGGTTAAGCTTTTGGAGCAGCAGAATAGCGAACAATTTTTTGCCTTCTCAACCATTTCTTGGCTTCCAACTCCCATGTCTCGCGAACGGATTGACCTAACCCACAAATTCCTGTTGCGTCTGAAAGTAGAAACTCGCCCGATTACAACGGTATGTGTATTTTTTCCCTAGGCCATTCTGGTTAAGCGTTTGGAGCAGCAGTAGAGCGAACAATTTGTTGTCTTCTTTACCATTTCTTAGCTTCAAACTCCCATATCTCGCGAACGGATTGACCTAACCCAAAAATTCCTGTTGCATTTGAAAGAAGAAACTCGCCCGATTACAACGGTATGTGTATTTTTTCTCTAGGCCATTCGGGTTAAGCGTTTGAAGCAGCAGAATAGCGAACAATTTTTTGCCTTCTCAACCATTTCTTGGCTTCAAACTCCCATATCTCGCGAACGGATTGACCTAACCCAAAAATTCATGTTGCATCTGAAAGTAGAAACTCGCCCGATTACAACGGTATGTGTATTTTTTCCCTAGGCAATTCTGGTTAAGCGTTTGAAGCAGCAGAATTGCGAAAAATTTGTTGCCTTCTCAACCATTTTTTGGCTTCAAACTCCCATATCTCGCGAACGGATTGACCTAACCCAAAAATTCCTGTTGCGTCTGAAAGTAGAAACACGCCCGATTACGACGGTATGTGTATTTTTTCCCTAGGCCATTCTGGTCAAGCGTTTGGAGCAGCAGAAGTGCGAAAAATTTGTTGCCTTCTTAACCATTTCTTAGCTTCAAACTCCCATATCTCGCGAACGGATTGACCTAACCCAAAAATTCATATTGCATCTGATAATAGAAACTCGCCCGATTACAACGGTATGTGTATTTTTTCCCTAGGGCATTCTGGTTAAGCGTTTGGAGCAGCAGAATTGCGAAAAATTGTTTGCCTTCTCAACCATTTCTTGGCTTCAAACTCCCATATCTCGCGAACGGATTGACCTAACCCAAAAATTCATGTTGCATCTGAAAGTAGAAACTCGCCCGATTACAACGGTATGTGTATTTTTTCCCTAGGCAATTCTGGTTAAGCGTTTGGAGCAGCAGAATTGCGAAAAATTTTTTGCCTCCTCAACCATTTCTTGGCTTCAAACTCCCATGTCTCGCGAACGGATTGACCTAACCCACAAATTCCTGTTGCGTCTGAAAGTAGAATCTCGCCCGATTACAACGGTATGTGTATTTTTTCCCTAAGCCATTCTGGTTAAGCGTTTGGAGCAGCAGAAGTGCGAAAAATTTGTTGTCTCCTTAACCATTTCTTAGCTTCAAACTCCCATATCTCGCGAACGGATTGACAAAACCCAGAAGTTCCTGCTGCGTCTGAAAGTAGAAACTCGCCCGATTGCAGCGGTATGTGTATTTTTTCCCTAGGCCATTCTGGTTAAGCGTTTGGAGCAGCAGAATTGCGCAAAATTTTTTGCCTTCTCAACCATTTCTTGGCTTCAAACTCCCATATCTCGCGAACGGATTGACCTAACCCAAAGATTCCTGTTGCATCTGAAAGTAGAAACTCGCCCGATTACAACGGTATGCGTATTTTTTCCCTAGGCCATTCTGGTTAAGCGTTTGGAGCAGCAGAATTGCGAAAAATGTTTTGCCTTCTCAACCATTTCTTGGCTTCAAACTCCCATATCTCGCGAACGGACTGACCCAACCCAAAAATTCCTATTGCATCTGAAAGTAGAAACTCGCCCGATTACAGCGGTATGTGTATTTTTTCCTTGCGCAATTCTGGTTAAGCGTTTGGAGCAGCAGAATTGCGAAAAATTTTTTGCCTTCTCAACCATTTCTTGGCTTCAAACTCCCATATCTCGCGAATGGACTGACCAAACCCAAAAATTCCTATTGCGTCTGAAAGTAGAAACTCGCCCGATTACAGCGGTATGTGTATTTTTTCCCTAGGCATTTCTGGTTAAGCGTTTGGAGCAGCAGAATTGCGAAAAATTTTTTGCCTTCTCAACCATTTCTTGGCTTCAAACTCCCATATCTCGCGAACGGATTGACCTAACCCAAAAATTCCTGTTGCATCTGAAAGTAGAAACTCGCCCGATTACAACGGTATGTGTATTTTTTCCCTAGGCAATTCTGGTTAAGCGTTTGGAGCAGCAGAATTGCGAAAAATTTTTTGCCTCCTCAACCATTTCTTGGCTTCAAACTCCCATATCTCGCGAACGGATTGACCAAACCCAGAAGTTCCTGCTGCGTCTGAAAGTAGAAACTCACCCGATTACAACGATATGCGTATTTTTTCCCTAGGCCATTCTGGTTAAGCGTTTGGAGCAGCAGAATTGCGAAAAATGTTTTGCTTTCTCAACCATTTCTTGGCTTCAAACTCCCATATCTCGCGAACGGATTGA
>NW_027480087.1:0-40703 GCF_051014685.1 Ptiloglossa arizonensis | reverse complement strand
GTAAAGTACACACACCATTGTAAACGGGCGAGTTTCTACATTCAGATGCAACAGGAATATCTCGAGTTCGTCAATCCGTTCGCGAGAAATGGGAGTTTAAAGTTAAGGAATGGTTTAGAAACCATCAAAATTTTCGCGGGTCTCATACTCGAAACCAATAACTGGAATGGCCTAGGGGAAAAGTACGCACACCATTGTAATCGGGAGAGTCTCTACTTTCAGATGCAACAGGAATTTCTCGAGTTCGTCTATCCGTTCGCGAGATATGGGAGTTAGAAGTTAAGGAATGGTTGAGAAACCATCAAAATTTTCGCAAGTCTGATACTCGAAACCAATGACTAGAATGTCCTAGGGGAAAAATACACGGACCGTTGTAATCGGGCGAGTTTCTACTTTCAGATGCAACAGGAATTTCTGGAGTTCGTCAATCCGTTCGCGAGATATGGAACTTTGAAGTTAAGGAATGGTTGAGGAACCATCAAAATTTTCGCAAGTCTGATACTCGAAACCAATAACTGGAATGGCCTAGGGGAAAAGTACAAACACCGTTGTGATCGGGCGAGTTTCTGCTTTCAGATGCAACAGGAATTTCTCGAGTTCGCAATCCGTTCGCGAGATATGGGAGTTTGAAGCTAAGGAATGGTTGAGAAACCATCAATACTTTCGCAAGACTGATACTCGAAACCAATAACTGGAATGGCCTAGGGGAGAAGTACACACACCATTGTAATCGGGCGAGTTTCTACATTCAGATGCAACAGGAATATCTCGAGTTCGTCAATCCGTTCGCCAGATATGGGAATTTGAAACTAACGAATGGTTGAGAAACCATCAAAATTTTCGCAAGTCTGATACTTGAAACCAAAAACTACTATTGCCTAGGGCAAAAGTACACACACCATTGTAATCGGGCGAGTTTCTGCTTTCAAATGCAACAGGAATTTCTCGAGTTCGTCAATCCGTTCGGGAGATATGGAAGTTTGAAGTTAAGGAATGGCTGAGAAACCATCAAAATTTTCGCAAGTCTGATACTCGGAACCAATAACTGGAATGGCCTAGGGGAAAAGTACACACACCGTTGTGATCGGGCGAGTTTCTGCTTTCAGATGCAACAGGAATTTCTCGAGTTCGTCAATTCGTTCGCGAGATATGGGAGTTTGAAGTTAGGGAATGGTTGAGAAACCATCAAAACTTTCGCAAGTCTGATACTCGAAACCAATAACTGCAATGGCATAGGGGAAAAGTACACACACCATTGTATTCGGGCGAGTTTCTACATTCAGATGCAACAGGAATATCTCGAGTTCGTCAATTCGTTCGCCAGATATGGGAATTTGAAGCTAAGGAATGGTTGAGAAACCATCAAAATTTTCGCAAGTCTGATACTCGAAACCAATAACTACTATTGCCTAGGGCAAAAATACACCTACCGTTGTAATCGCGCGAGTTTCTGCTTTCATATGCAACAGGAATTTCTCGAGTTCGTCAATCCGTTCGCGAGATATGGAAGTTTGAAGTTAAGGAATGGTTGAGAAACCATCAAAATCTTCGCAAGTCTGATACTCGAAACCAATAACTACTATGGCCTAGGGCAAAAATATACATACCGTTGTGATCGGGCGGGTTTTCCTTTCAGATGCAACAGGAATTTCTCGAGTTCGTCAATCCGTTCGCCAGATATGGGAATTTGAAGCTAAGGAATGGTTGAGAAACCATCAAAATTTTCGCAAGTCTGACACTCGAAACCAATAACTGGAATGGCTTAGGGGAAAAGTACGCACACCGTTGTAATCGGGCGAGTTTCTACATTCATATGCAACAGGAATATCTCGAGTTCGTCAATCCGTTCGCCAGATATGGGAATTTGAAGCTAAGGAATGGTTGAGAAACCATCAAAATTTTCGCAAGTCTGATACGCGAAACCAATAACTACTATTGCCTAGGGCAAAAATGCACATACCGTTGCAATCGGGCGAGTTTCTGCTTTCATATGCAACAGGAATTTCTCGAGTTCGTCAATCCTTTCGCGAGATATGGAAGTTTGAAGTTAAGGAATGGTTGAGAAACCATCAAAATTTTCGCAAGTCTGATACTCGAAACCAATAACTGGAATGGCCTAGGGGAAAAGTACACACACCGTTGTGATCGGGCGAGTTTCTGCTTTCAGATGCAACAGGAATTTCTTGAGTTGGTCAATCCGTTCGCCAGATATGGGAATTTGAAGCTAAGGAATGGTTGACAAACCATCAAAATTTTCGCAAGTCTGATACGCGAAACCAATAACTACTATTGCCTAGGGCAAAAATACACATACCGTTGTAATCGGGCGAGTTTCTGCTTTCATATGCAACAGGAATTTCTCGAGTTCGTCAATCTGTTCGCGAGAAATGGGAGTTTAAAGTTAAGGAATGGTTGCGAAACCATCAAAATTTTTGCAAGTCTGATACTCGAAACCAATAACTGGAATGGCCTAGGGGAAGAGTACACACACCGTTGTGATCGGGCGAGTTTCTGCTTTCAGATGCAACAGGAATTTCTCGAGTTGGTCAATCCGTTCGCCAGATATGGGAATTTGAAGCTAAGGAATGGTTGACAAACCATCAAAATTTTCGCAAGTCTGATACGCGAAACCAATAACTACTATTGCCTAGGGCAAAAATACACATACCGTTGTAATCGGGCGAGTTTCTGCTTTCATATGCAACAGGAACTTCTCGAGTTCGTCAATCTGTTCGCGAGAAATGGGAGTTTAAAGGTAAGGAATGGTTGCATAACCATCAAAATTTTCGCAAGTCTGATACTCGAAGCCAATAACTAGGATGTCCTAGGGGAAAAATACACAGACCGTTGTAATCGGGCGAGTATCTGCTTTCAGATGCAACAGGAATTTCTCGAGTTCGTCAATCCGTTCGCGAGATATGGGAGTTTGAAGTTAAGGAATGGTTGAGAAACCATCAAAACTTTCGCAAGTCTGATACTCGAAACCAATAACTGCAATGGCATAGGGGAAAAGTACACACACCATTGTAATCGGGCGAGTTTCTACATTCAGATGCAACAGGAATATCTCGAGTTCGTCAATCCGTTCGCCAGATATGGGAATTTGAAGCTAACCAATGGTTGAGAAACCATCAAAATTTTCGCAAGTCTGATACTTGAAACCAAAAACTACTATTGCCTAGGCCAAAAGTACACACACCATTGTAATCGGGCGACTTTCTGCTTTCAAATGCAACAGGAATTTCTCGAGTTCGTCAATCCGTTCGCGAGATATGGAAGTTTGAAGTTAAGGAATGGCTGAGAAACCATCAAAATCTTCGCAAATCTGATACTCGAATCCAATAACTGGAATGGCCTAGGGGAAAAGTACACATACCGTTGTGATCGGGTGGGTTTTCCTTTCAGATGCAACAGGAATTTCTCGAGTTCGTCAATCCGTTCGCGAGATATGGGAGTTTGAAGTTAAGGAATGGTTGAGAAACCATCAAAACTTTTGCAAGTCTGATACTCGAAACCAATAACTGCAATGGCATAGGGGAAAAGTACACACACCATTGTAATCGGGCGAGTTTCTACATTCAGATGCAACAGGAATATCTCGAGTTCGTCAATTCGTTCGCCAGATATGGGAATTTGAAGCTAAGGAATGGTTGAGAAACCATCAAAATTTTCGCAAGTCTGATACTCGAAACCAATAACTACTATTGCCTAGGGCAATAATACACATACCGTTGTAATCGGGCGAGTTTCTGCTTTCATATGCAACAGGAATTTCTCGAGTTCGTCAATCCGTTCGCGAGATATGGAAGTTTGAAGTTAAGGAATGGTTGAGAAACCATCAAAATCTTCGCAAGTCTGATACACGAAACCAATAACTGGAATGGCCTAGGGGAAAAGTACACACACCATTGTAATCGGGCGAGTTTCTACATTCAGATGCAACAGGAATATCTCGAGTTCGTCAATCCGTTCGCCAGATATGGGAATTTGAAGCTAACCAATGGTTGAGAAACCATCAAAATTTTCGCAAGTCTGATACTTGAAACCAAAAGCTACTATTGCCTAGGGCAAAAGTACACACACCATTGTAATCGGGCGACTTTCTGCTTTCAAATGCAACAGGAATTTCTCGAGTTCGTCAATCCGTTCGCGAGATATGGAAGTTTGAAGTTAAGGAATGGCTGAGAAACCATCAAAATCTTCGCAAATCTGATACTCGAATCCAATAACTGGAATGGCCTAGGGGAAAAGTACACATACCGTTGTGATCGGGTGGGTTTTCCTTTCAGATGCAACAGGAATTTCTCGAGTTCGTCAATC
Organism: Ptiloglossa arizonensis; assembly: GCF_051014685.1. Taxonomy (NCBI): domain Eukaryota; kingdom Metazoa; phylum Arthropoda; class Insecta; order Hymenoptera; family Colletidae; genus Ptiloglossa; species Ptiloglossa arizonensis. Next base: position 36,383 of record NW_027480087.1, on the reverse strand, counting down.
CGTTCGCGAGATATGGGAGTTTGAAGTTAAGGAATGGTTGAGAAACCATCAAAACTTTTGCAAGTCTGATACTCGAAACCAATAACTGCAATGGCATAGGGGAAAAGTACACACACCATTGTAATCGGGCGAGTTTCTACATTCAGATGCAACAGGAATATCTCGAGTTCGTCAATTCGTTCGCCAGATATGGGAATTTGAAGCTAAGGAATGGTTGAGAAACCATCAAAATTTTCGCAAGTCTGATACTCGAAACCAATAACTACTATTGCCTAGGGCAATAATACACATACCGTTGTAATCGGGCGAGTTTCTGCTTTCATATGCAACAGGAATTTCTCGAGTTCGTCAATCCGTTCGCGAGATATGGAAGTTTGAAGTTAAGGAATGGTTGAGAAACCATCAAAATCTTCGCAAGTCTGATACTCGAAACCAATAACTGGAATGGCCTAGGGGAAAAGTACACACACCATTGTAATCGGGCGAGTTTCTACATTCAGATGCAACAGGAATATCTCGAGTTCGTCAATTCGTTCGCCAGATATGGGAATTTGATGCTAAGGAATGGTTGAGAAACCATCAAAATTTTCGCAAGTCTGATACCCGAAACCAATAACTACTATTGGCTAGGGCAAAAATACACATACCGTTGTAATCGGGCGAGTTTCTGCTTTCATATGCAACAGGAATTTCTCGAGTTCGTCAATCTGTTCGCGAGAAATGGGAGTTTAAAGTTAAGGAATGGTTTCGAAACCATCAAAATTTTTGCAATTCTGATACTCGAAGCCAATAACTAGAATGTCCTGGGGGAAAAATACACAGACCGCTGTATTCGGGCGAGTATCTGCTTTCAGATGCAACAGGAATTTCTCGAGTTCGTCAATCCGTTCGCGAGATATGGGAGTTTGAAATTAAGGAATGGTTGAGAAACCATCAAAACTTTCGCAAGTCTGATACTCGAAACCAATAACTGCAATGGCATAGGGGAAAAGTACACACACCATTGTAGTCGGGCGAGTTTCTACATTCAGATGCAACAGGAATATCTCGAGTTCGTCAATTCGTTCGCCAGATATGGGAATTTGAAGCTCAGGAATGGTTGAGAAACCAGCAAAATTTTCGCAAGTCTGATACTCGAAACCAATAACTACTATTGCCTAGGGCAAAAATACACACACCTTTGTAATCGGGCGAGTTTCTGCTTTCAGATGCAACAGGAATTTCTCGAGTTCGTCAATCCGTTCGCCAGATATGGGAATTTGAAGCTAAGGAATGGTTGAGATACCATCAAAGTTTTCGCAAGTCTGATACTCGAAACGAATAACTGGAATGGCCTAGGGGAAAAGTACGGACACCGTTGTAATCGGGCGAGTTTCTACATTCAGATGCAACAGGAATATCTCGAGTTCGTCAATCCGTTCGCCAGATATGGGAATTTGAAGCTAAGGAATGGTTGAGAAACCATCAAAATTTTCGCAAGTCTGATACGCGAAACCAATAACTGGAATGGCCTAGGGGAAAAGTACAAACACCGTTGTGATCGGGCGAGTTTCTGCTTTCAGATGCAACAGGAATTTCTCGAGTTCGTCTATCCGTTCGCGAGATATGGTTGTTAGAAGTTAAGGAATGGTTGAGAAACCATCAAAATTTTCGCAAGTCTGATACTCGAAGCCAATAACTAGAATGTCCTAGGGGAAAAGTACACACACCATTGTAAACGGGCGAGTTTCTACATTCAGATGCAACAGGAATATCTCGAGTTCGTCAATCCGTTCGCGAGAAATGGGAGTTTAAATTTAAGGAATGGTTTAGAAACCATCAAAATTTTCGCGAGTCTCATACTCGAAACCAATAACTGGAATGGCCTAGGGGAAAAGTACGCACACCATTGTAATCGGGAGAGTCTCTACTTTCAGATGCAACAGGAATTTCTCGAGTTCGTCTATCCGTTCGCGAGATATGGGAGTTAGAAGTTATGGAATGGTTGAGAAACCATCAAAATTTTCGCAAGTCTGATACTCGAAACCAATGACTAGAATGTCCTAGGGGAAAAATACACGGACCGTTGTAATCGGGCGAGTTTCTACTTTCAGATGCAACAGGAATTTCTGGAGTTCGTCAATCCGTTCGCGAGATATGGAACTTTGAAGTTAAGGAATGGTTGAGGAACCATCAAAATTTTCGCAAGTCTGATACTCGAAACCAATAACTGGAATGGCCTAGGGGAAAAGTACAAACACCGTTGTGATCGGGCGAGTTTCTGCTTTCAGATGCAACAGGAATTTCTCGAGTTCGCAATCCGTTCGCGAGATATGGGAGTTTGAAGCTAAGGAATGGTTGAGAAACCATCAATACTTTCGCAAGACTGATACTCGAAACCAATAACTGGAATGGCCTAGGGGAGAAGTACACACACCATTGTAATCGGGCGAGTTTCTACATTCAGATGCAACAGGAATATCTCGAGTTCGTCAATCCGTTCGCCAGATATGGGAATTTGAAGCTAACGAATGGTTGAGAAACCATCAAAATTTTCGCAAGTCTGATACTTGAAACCAAAAACTACTATTGCCTAGGGCAAAAGTACACACACCATTGTAATCGGGCGAGTTTCTGCTTTCAAATGCAACAGGAATTTCTCGAGTTCGTCAATCCGTTCGGGAGATATGGAAGTTTGAAGTTAAGGAATGGCTGAGAAACCATCAAAATTTTCGCAAGTCTGATACTCGGAACCAATAACTGGAATGGCCTAGGGGAAAAGTACACACACCGTTGTGATCGGGCGAGTTTCTGCTTTCAGATGCAACAGGAATTTCTCGAGTTCGTCAATTCGTTCGCGAGATATGGGAGTTTGAAGTTAGGGAATGGTTGAGAAACCATCAAAACTTTCGCAAGTCTGATACTCGAAACCAATAACTGCAATGGCATAGGGGAAAAGTACACACACCATTGTATTCGGGCGAGTTTCTACATTCAGATGCAACAGGAATATCTCGAGTTCGTCAATTCGTTCGCCAGATATGGGAATTTGAAGCTAAGGAATGGTTGAGAAACCATCAAAATTTTCGCAAGTCTGATACTCGAAACCAATAACTACTATTGCCTAGGGCAAAAATACACCTACCGTTGTAATCGCGCGAGTTTCTGCTTTCATATGCAACAGGAATTTCTCGAGTTCGTCAATCCGTTCGCGAGATATGGAAGTTTGAAGTTAAGGAATGGTTGAGAAACCATCAAAATCTTCGCAAGTCTGATACTCGAAACCAATAACTACTATGACCTAGGGCAAAAATATACATACCGTTGTGATCGGGCGGGTTTTCCTTTCAGATGCAACAGGAATTTCTCGAGTTCGTCAATCCGTTCGCCAGATATGGGAATTTGAAGCTAAGGAATGGTTGAGAAACCATCAAAATTTTCGCAAGTCTGATACTCGAAACCAATAACTGGAATGGCTTAGGGGAAAAGTACGCACACCGTTGTAATCGGGCGAGTTTCTACATTCATATGCAACAGGAATATCTCGAGTTCGTCAATCCGTTCGCCAGATATGGGAATTTGAAGCTAAGGAATGGTTGAGAAACCATCAAAATTTTCGCAAGTCTGATACGCGAAACCAATAACTACTATTGCCTAGGGCAAAAATGCACATACCGTTGCAATCGGGCGAGTTTCTGCTTTCATATGCAACAGGAATTTCTCGAGTTCGTCAATCCGTTCGCGAGATATGGAAGTTTGAAGTTAAGGAATGGTTGAGAAACCATCAAAATTTTCGCAAGTCTGATACTCGAAACCAATAACTGGAATGGCCTAGGGGAAAAGTACACACACCGTTGTGATCGGGCGAGTTTCTGCTTTCAGATGCAACAGGAATTTCTCGAGTTGGTCAATCCGTTCGCCAGATATGGGAATTTGAAGCTAAGGAATGGTTGACAAACCATCAAAATTTTCGCAAGACTGATACGCGAAACCAATAACTACTATTGCCTAGGGCAAAAATACACATACCGTTGTAATCGGGCGAGTTTCTGCATTCATATGCAACAGGAATTTCTCGAGTTCGTCAATCTGTTCGCGAGAAATGGGAGTTTAAAGTTAAGGAATGGTTGCGAAACCATCAAAATTTTTGCAAGTCTGATACTCGAAACCAATAACTGGAATGGCCTAGGGGAAGAGTACACACACCGTTGTGATCGGGCGAGTTTCTGCTTTCAGATGCAACAGGAATTTCTCGAGTTGGTCAATCCGTTCGCCAGATATGGGAATTTGAAGCTAAGGAATGGTTGACAAACCATCAAAATTTTCGCAAGTCTGATACGCGAAACCAATAACTACTATTGCCTAGGGCAAAAATACACATACCGTTGTAATCGGGCGAGTTTCTGCTTTCATATGCAACAGGAACTTCTCGAGTTCGTCAATCTGTTCGCGAGAAATGGGAGTTTAAAGGTAAGGAATGGTTGCATAACCATCAAAATTTTCGCAAGTCTGATACTCGAAGCCAATAACTAGGATGTCCTAGGGGAAAAATACACAGACCGTTGTAATCGGGCGAGTATCTGCTTTCAGATGCAACAGGAATTTCTCGAGTTCGTCAATCCGTTCGCGAGATATGGGAGTTTGAAGTTAAGGAATGGTTGAGAAACCATCAAAACTTTCGCAAGTCTGATACTCGAAACCAATAACTGCAATGGCATAGGGGAAAAGTACACACACCATTGTAATCGGGCGAGTTTCTACATTCAGATGCAACAGGAATATCTCGAGTTCGTCAATCCGTTCGCCAGATATGGGAATTTGAAGCTCAGGAATGGTTGAGAAACCAGCAAAATTTTCGCAAGTCTGATACTCGAAACCAATAACTACTATTGCCTAGGGCAAAAATACACACACCTTTGTAATCGGGCGAGTTTCTGCTTTCATATGCAACAGGAATTTCTCGAGTTCGTCAATCCGTTCGCGAGATATGGAAGTTTGAAGTTAAGGAATGGTTGAGAAACCATCAAAATCTTCGCAAGTCTGATACACGAAACCAATAACTGGAATGGCCTAGGGGAAAAGTACACACACCATTGTAATCGGGCGAGTTTCTACATTCAGATGCAACAGGAATATCTCGAGTTCGTCAATCCGTTCGCCAGATATGGGAATTTGAAGCTAACCAATGGTTGAGAAACCATCAAAATTTTCGCAAGTCTGATACTTGAAACCAAAAACTACTATTGCCTAGGGCAAAAGTACACACACCATTGTATTCGGGCGAGTTTCTACATTCAGATGCAACAGGAATATCTCGAGTTCGTCAATTCGTTCGCCAGATATGGGAATTTGAAGCTAAGGAATGGTTGAGAAACCATCAAAATTTTCGCAAGTCTGATACTCGAAACCAATAACTACAATTGCCTAGGGCAAAAATACACCTACCCTTGTAATCGGGCGAGTTTCTGCTTTCATATGCAACAGGAATTTCTCGAGTTCGTCAATCCGTTCGCGAGATATGGAAGTTTGAAGTTAAGGAATGGTTGAGAAACCATCAAAATCTTCGCAAGTCTGATACTCGAAACCAATAACTGGAATGGCCTAGGGGAAAAGTACACACACCATTGTAATCGGGCGAGTTTCTACATTCAGATGCAACAGGAATATCTCGAGTTCGTCAATTCGTTCGCCAGATATGGGAATTTGATGCTAAGGAATGGTTGAGAAACCATCAAAATTTTCGCAAGTCTGATACCCGAAACCAATAACTACTATTGGCTAGGGCAAAAATACACATACCGTTGTAATCGGGCGAGTTTCTGCTTTCATATGCAACAGGAATTTCTCGAGTTCGTCAATCTGTTCGCGAGAAATGGGAGTTTAAAGTTAAGGAATGGTTTCGAAACCATCAAAATTTTTGCAATTCTGATACTCGAAGCCAATAACTAGAATGTCCTGGGGGAAAAATACACAGACCGCTGTATTCGGGCGAGTATCTGCTTTCAGATGCAACAGGAATTTCTCGAGTTCGTCAATCCGTTCGCGAGATATGGAAGTTTGAGGTTAAGGAATGGTTGAGAAACCATCAAAATCTTCGCAAGTCTGATATTCGAAACCAATAACTACCATGGCCTAGGGCAAAAATACACATACCGTTGTGATCGGGCGGGTTTTCCTTTCAGATGCAACAGGAATTTCTCGAGTTCGTCAATCCGTTCGCCAGATATGGGAATTTGAAGCTAAGGAATGGTTGAGATACCATCAAAGTTTTCGCAAGTCTGATACTCGAAACGAATAACTGGAATGGCCTAGGGGAAAAGTACGGACACCGTTGTAATCGGGCGAGTTTCTACATTCAGATGCAACAGGAGTATCTCGAGTTCGTCAATCCGTTCGCCAGATATGGGAATTTGAAGCTAAGGAATGGTTGAGAAACCATCAAAATTTTCGCAAGTCTGATACGCGAAACCAATAACTGGAATGGCCTAGGGGAAAAGTACAAACACCGTTGTGATCGGGCGAGTCTCTGCTTTCAGATGCAACAGGAATTTCTCGAGTTCGTCTATCCGTTCGCGAGATATGGTTGTTAGAAGTTAAGGAATGGTTGAGAAACCATCAAAATTTTCGCAAGTCTGATACTCGAAGCCAATAACTAGAATGTCCTAGGGGAAAAGTACACACACCATTGTAAACGGGCGAGTTTCTACATTCAGATGCAACAGGAATATCTCGAGTTCGTCAATCCGTTCGCGAGAAATGGGAGTTTAAAGTTAAGGAATGGTTGAGAAACCATCAAAATTTTCGCAAGTCTGATACGCGAAACCAATAACTGGAATGGCCTAGGGGAAAAGTACAAACACCGTTGTGATCGGGCGAGTCTCTACTTTCAGATGCAACAGGAATTTCTCGAGTTCGCCTATCCGTTCGCGAGATATGGGAGTTAGAAGTTAAGGAATGGTTGAGAAACCATCAAAATTTTCGCAAGTCTGATACTCGAAACCAATGACTAGAATGTCCTAGGGGAAAAATACACGGACCGTTGTAATGGGGCGAGTTTCTACTTTCAGATGCAACAGGAATTTCTGGAGTTCGTCAATCCGTTCGCGAGATATGGAACTTTGAAGTTAAGGAATGGTTGAGGAACCATCAAAATTTTCGCAAGTCTGATACTCGAAACCAATAACTGGAATGGCCTAGGGGAAAAGTACAAACACCGTTGTGAACGGGCGAGTTTCTGCTTTCAGATGCAACAGGAATTTCTCGAGTTCGCAATCCGTTCGCGAGATATGGGAGTTTGAAGCTAAGGAATGGTTGAGAAACCATCAATACTTTCGCAAGACTGATACTCGAAACCAATAACTGGAATGGCCTAGGGGAGAAGTACACACACCATTGTAATCGGGCGAGTTTCTACATTCAGATGCAACAGGAATATCTCGAGTTCGTCAATCCGTTCGCCAGATATGGGAATTTGAAGCTAACGAATGGTTGAGAAACCATCAAAATTTTCGCAAGTCTGATACTTGAAACCAAAAACTACTATTGCCTAGGGCAACAGTACACACACCATTGTAATCGGGCGAGTTTCTGCTTTCAAATGCAACAGGAATTTCTCGAGTTCGTCAATCCGTTCGGGAGATATGGAAGTTTGAAGTTAAGGAATGGCTGAGAAACCATCAAAATTTTCGCAAGTCTGATACTCGGAACCAATAACTGGAATGGCCTAGGGGAAAAGTACACACACCGTTGTGATCGGGCGAGTTTCTGCTTTCAGATGCAACAGGAATTTCTCGAGTTCGTCAATTCGTTCGCGAGATATGGGAGTTTGAAGTTAGGGAATGGTTGAGAAACCATCAAAACTTTCGCAAGTCTGATACTCGAAACCAATAACTGCAATGGCATAGGGGAAAAGTACACACACCATTGTATTCGGGCGAGTTTCTACATTCAGATGCAACAGGAATATCTCGAGTTCGTCAATTCGTTCGCCAGATATGGGAATTTGAAGCTAAGGAATGGTTGAGAAACCATCAAAATTTTCGCAAGTCTGATACTCGAAACCAATAACTACTATTGCCTAGGGCAAAAATACACCTACCGTTGTAATCGCGCGAGTTTCTGCTTTCATATGCAACAGGAATTTCTCGAGTTCGTCAATCCGTTCGCGAGATATGGAAGTTTGAAGTTAAGGAATGGTTGAGAAACCATCAAAATCTTCGCAAGTCTGATACTCGAAACCAATAACTACTATGACCTAGGGCAAAAATATACATACCGTTGTGATCGGGCGGGTTTTCCTTTCAGATGCAACAGGAATTTCTCGAGTTCGTCAATCCGTTCGCCAGATATGGGAATTTGAAGCTAAGGAATGGTTGACAAACCATCAAAATTTTCGCAAGTCTGATACGCGAAACCAATAACTACTATTGCCTAGGGCAAAAATACACATACCGTTGTAATCGGGCGAGTTTCTGCATTCATATGCAACAGGAATTTCTCGAGTTCGTCAATCTGTTCGCGAGAAATGGGAGTTTAAAGTTAAGGAATGGTTGCGAAACAATCAAATTTTTGCAAGTCTGATACTCGAAACCAATAACTGGAATGGCCTAGGGGAAGAGTACACACACCGTTGTGATCGGGCGAGTTTCTGCTTTCAGATGCAACAGGAATTTCTCGAGTTGGTCAATCCGTTCGCCAGATATGGGAATTTGAAGCTAAGGAATGGTTGACAAACCATCAAAATTTTCGCAAGTCTGATACGCGAAACCAATAACTACTATTGCCTAGGGCAAAAATACACATACCGTTGTAATCGTGCGAGTTTCTGCTTTCATATGCAACAGGAACTTCTCGAGTTCGTCAATCTGTTCGCGAGAAATGGGAGTTTAAAGGTAAGGAATGGTTGCATAACCATCAAAATTTTCGCAAGTCTGATACTCGAAGCCAATAACTAGGATGTCCTAGGGGAAAAATACACAGACCGTTGTAATCGGGCGAGTATCTGCTTTCAGATGCAACAGGAATTTCTCGAGTTCGTCAATCCGTTCGCGAGATATGGGAGTTTGAAGTTAAGGAATGGCTGAGAAACCATCAAAATCTTCGCAAATCTGATACTCGAATCCAATAACTGGAATGGCCTAGGGGAAAAGTACACATACCGTTGTGATCGGGTGGGTTTTCCTTTCCGATGCAACAGGAATTTCTCGAGTTCGTCAATCCGTTCGCGAGATATGGGAGTTTGAAGTTAAGGAATGGTTGAGAAACCATCAAAACTTTTGCAAGTCTGATACTCGAAACCAATAACTGCAATGGCATAGGGGAAAAGTACACACACAATTGTAATCGGGCGAGTTTCTACATTCAGATGCAACAGGAATATCTCGAGTTCGTCAATTCGTTCGCCAGATATGGGAATTTGAAGCTAAGGAATGGTTGAGAAACCATCAAAATTTTCGCAAGTCTGATACTCGAAATCAATAACTGGAATGGCCTAGGGGAAAAGTACGGACACCGTTGTAATCGGGCGAGTTTCTACATTCAGATGCAACAGGAATATCTCGAGTTCGTCAATTCGTTCGCCAGATATGGGAATTTGAAGCTCAGGAATGGTTGAGAAACCAGCAAAATTTTCGCAAGTCTGATACTCGAAACCAATAACTACTATTGCCTAGGGCAAAAATACACACACCTTTGTAATCGGGCGAGTTTCTGCTTTCATATGCAACAGGAATTTCTCGAGTTCGTCAATCCGTTCGCGAGATATGGAAGTTTGAGGTTAAGGAATGGTTGAGAAACCATCAAAATCTTCGCAAGTCTGATACTCGAAACCAATAACTACCATGGCCTAGGGCAAAAATACACATACCGTTGTGATCGGGCGGGTTTTCCTTTCAGATGCATAGGAATTTCTCGAGTTCGTCAATCCGTTCGCCAGATATGGGAATTTGAAGCTAAGGAATGGTTGAGATACCATCAAAGTTTTCGCAAGTCTGATACTCGAAACGAATAACTGGAATGGCCTAGGGGAAAAGTACGGACACCGTTGTAATCGGGCGAGTTTCTACATTCAGATGCAACAGGAATATCTCGAGTTCGTCAATCCGTTCGCCAGATATGGGAATTTGAAGCTAAGGAATGGTTGAGAAACCATCAAAATTTTCGCAAGTCTGATACGCGAAACCAATAACTACTATTGCCTAGGGCAAAAATACACATAACGTTGTAATCGGGCGAGTTTCTGCTTCCATATGCAACAGGAATTTCTCGAGTTCGTCAATCCGTTCGGGAGATATGGAAGTTTGAAGTTAAGGAATGGTTGAGAAACCATCAAAATTTTCGCAAGTCTGATACTCGAAATCAATAACTGGAATGGCCTAGGGGAAAAGTACACACACCGTTGTGATCGGGCGAGTTTCTACATTCAGATGCAACAGGAAAATCTCGAGTTCGTCAATACGTTCGCCAGATATGGGAATTTGATGCTAAGGAATGGTTGAGAAACCATCAAAATTTTCGCAAGTCTGATACTCGAAACCAATAACTACTATTGCCTAGGGCAAAAATACACATACCGTTGTAATCGGGCGAGTTTCTGCTTTCATATGCAACAGGAATTTCTCGAGTTCGTCAATCTGTTCGCGAGAAATGGGAGTTTAAAGTTAAGGAATGGTTGCGAAACCATCAAAATTTTTGCAATTCTGATACTCGAAGCCAATAACTAGAATGTCCTGGGGGAAAAATACACAGACCGCTGTAATCGGGCGAGTATCTGCTTTCAGATGCAACAGGAATTTCTCGAGTTCGTCAATCCGTTCGCGAGATATGGGAGTATGAAATTAAGGAATGGTTGAGAAACCATCAAAACTTTCGCAAGTCTGATACTCGAAACCAATAACTGCAATGGCATAGGGGAAAAGTACACACACCATTGTAGTCGGGCGAGTTTCTACATTCAGATGCAACAGGAATATCTCGAGTTCGTCAATCCGTTCGCGAGAAATGGGAGTTTAAAGTTAAGGAATGGTTTAGAAACCATCAAAATTTTCGCGAGTCTCATACTCGAAACCAATAACTGGAATGGCCTAGGGGAAAAGTACGCACACCATTGTAATCGGGAGAGTCTCTACTTTCAGATGCAACAGGAATTTCTCGAGTTCGTCTATCCGTTCGCGAGATATGGGAGTTAGAAGTTAAGGAATGGTTGAGAAACCATCAAAATTTTCGCAAGTCTGATACTCGAAGCCAATAACTAGAATGTCCTAGGGGAAAAGTACACACACCATTGTAAACGGGCGAGTTTCTACATTCAGATGCAACAGGAATTTCTCGAGTTCGTCTATCCGTTCGCGAGATATGGGAGTTAGAAGTTAAGGAATGGTTGAGAAACCATCAAAATTTTCGCAAGTCTGATACTCGAAACCAATGACTAGAATGTCCTAGGGGAAAAATACACGGACCGTTGTAATCGGGCGAGCTTCTACTTTCAGATGCAACAGGAATTTCTGGAGTTCGTCAATCCGTTCGCGAGATATGGAACTTTGAAGTTAAGGAATGGTTGAGGAACCATCAAAATTTTCGCAAGTCTGATACTCGAAACCAATAACTGGAATGGCCTAGGGGAAAAGTACAAACACCGTTGTGATCGGGCGAGTTTCTGCTTTCAGATGCAACAGGAATTTCTCGAGTTCGCAATCCGTTCGCGAGATATGGGAGTTTGAAGCTAAGGAATGGTTGAGAAACCATCAATACCTTCGCAAGACTGATACTTGAAACCAAAAACTACTATTGCCTAGGGCAAAAGTACACACACCATTGTAATCGGGCGAGTTTCTGCTTTCAAATGCAACAGGAATTTCTCGAGTTCGTCAATCCGTTCGGGAGATATGGAAGTTTGAAGTTAAGGAATGGCTGAGAAACCATCAAAATTTTCGCAAGTCTGATACTCGGAACCAATAACTGGAATGGCCTAGGGGAAAAGTACACACACCGTTGTGATCGGGCGAGTTTCTGCTTTCAGATGCAACAGGAATTTCTCGAGTTCGTCAATTCGTTCGCGAGATATGGGAGTTTGAAGTTAGGGAATGGTTGAGAAACCATCAAAACTTTCGCAAGTCTGATACTCGAAACCAATAACTGCAATGGCATAGGGGAAAAGTACACAGACCATTGTATTCGGGCGAGTTTCTACATTCAGATGCAACAGGAATATCTCGAGTTCGTCAATTCGTTCGCCAGATATGGGAATTTGAAGCTAAGGAATGGTTGAGAAACCATCAAAATTTTCGCAAGTCTGATACTCGAAACCAATAACTACTATTGCCTAGGGCAAAAATACACCTACCGTTGTAATCGCGCGAGTTTCTGCTTTCATATGCAACAGGAATTTCTCGAGTTCGTCAATCCGTTCGCGAGATATGGAAGTTTGAAGTTAAGGAATGGTTGAGAAACCATCAAAATCTTCGCAAGTCTGATACTCGAAACCAATAACTACTATGGCCTAGGGCAAAAATATACATACCGTTGTGATCGGGCGGGTTTTCCTTTCAGATGCAACAGGAATTTCTCGAGTTCGTCAATCCGTTCGCCAGATATGGGAATTTGAAGCTAAGGAATGGTTGAGAAACCATCAAAATTTTCGCAAGTCTGATACTCGAAACCAATAACTGGAATGGCTTAGGGGAAAAGTACGCACACCGTTGTAATCGGGCGAGTTTCTACATTCATATGCAACAGGAATATCTCGAGTTCGTCAATCCGTTCGCCAGATATGGGAATTTGAAGCTAAGGAATGGTTGAGAAACCATCAAAATTTTCGCAAGTCTGATACGCGAAACCAATAACTACTATTGCCTAGGGCAAAAATGCACATACCGTTGCAATCGGGCGAGTTTCTGCTTTCATATGCAACAGGAATTTCTCGAGTTCGTCAATCCGTTCGCGAGATATGGAAGTTTGAAGTTAAGGAATGGTTGAGAAACCATCAAAATTTTCGCAAGTCTGATACTCGAAACCAATAACTGGAATGGCCTAGGGGAAAAGTACACACACCGTTGTGATCGGGCGAGTTTCTGCTTTCAGATGCAACAGGAATTTCTCGAGTTGGTCAATCCGTTCGCCAGATATGGGAATTTGAAGCTGAGGAATGGTTGACAAACCATCAAAATTTTCGCAAGTCTGATACGCGAAACCAATAACTACTATTGCCTAGGGCAAAAATACACATACCGTTGTAATCGGGCGAGTTTCTGCTTTCATATGCAACAGGAATTTCTCGAGTTCGTCAATCTGTTCGCGAGAAATGGGAGTTTAAAGTTAAGGAATGGTTGCGAAACCATCAAAATTTTTGCAAGTCTGATACTCGAAACCAATAACTGGAATGGCCTAGGGGAAGAGTACACACACCGTTGTGATCGGGCGAGTTTCTGCTTTCAGATGCAACAGGAATTTCTCGAGTTGGTCAATCCTTTCGCCAGATATGGGAATTTGAAGCTAAGGAATGGTTGACAAACCATCAAAATTTTCGCAAGTCTGATACGCGAAACCAATAACTACTATTGCCTAGGGCAAAAATACACATACCGTTGTAATCGGGCGAGTTTCTGCTTTCATATGCAACAGGAATTTCTCGAGTTCGTCAACCTGTTCGCGAGAAATGGGAGTTTAAAGTTAAGGAATGGTTGCGAAACCATCAAAATTTTTGCAAGTCTGATACTCGAAACCAATAACTGGAATGGCCTAAGGGAAGAGTACACACACCGTTGTGATCGGGCGAGTATCTGCTTTCAGATGCAACAGGAATTTCTCGAGTTGGTCAATCCGTTCGCCAGATATGGGAATTTGAAGCTAAGGAATGGTTGACAAACCATCAAAATTTTCGCAAGTCTGATACGCGAAACCAATAACTACTATTGCCTAGGGCAAAAATACACATACCATTGTAATCGGGCGAGTTTCTGCTTTCATATGCAACAGGAACTTCTCGAGTTCGTCAATCTGTTCGCGAGAAATGGGAGTTTAAAGGTAAGGAATGGTTGCATAACCATCAAAATTTTCGCAAGTCCGATACTCGAAGCCAATAACTAGGATGTCCTAGGGGAAAAATACACAGACCGTTGTAATCGGGCGAGTATCTGCTTTCAGATGCAACAGGAATTTCTCGAGTTCGTCAATCCGTTCGCGAGATATGGGAGTTTGAAGTTAAGGAATGGTTGAGAAACCATCAAAACTTTCGCAAGTCTGATACTCGAAACCAATAACTGCAATGGCATAGGGGAAAAGTACACACACCATTGTACTCGGGCGATTTTCTCCATTCAGATGCAACAGGAATATGTCGAGTTCGTCAATTCGTTCGCCAGATATGGGAATTTCAAGTTAAGGAATGGTTGAGAAACCATCAATACTTTCGCAAGTCTGATACTCGAAACCAATAACTGGAATGGCCTAGGGGCGAAGTACACACACCATTGTAATCGGGCGAGTTTCTACATTCAGATGCAACAGGAATATCTCCAGTTCGTCAATCCGTTCGCCAGATATGGGAATTTGAAGCTAACCAATGGTTGAGAAACCATCAAAATTTTCGCAAGTCTGATACTTGAAACCAAAAACTACTATTGCCTAGGGCAAAAGTACACACACCATTGTAATCGGGCGACTTTCTGCTTTCAAATGCAACAGGAATTTCTCGAGTTCGTCAATCCGTTCGCGAGATATGGAAGTTTGAAGTTAAGGAATGGCTGAGAAACCATCAAAATCTTCGCAAATCTGATACTCGAATCCAATAACTGGAATGGCCTAGGGGAAAAGTACACATACCGTTGTGATCGGGTGGGTTTTCCTTTCAGATGCAACAGGAATTTCTCGAGTTCGTCAATCCGTTCGCGAGATATGGGAGTTTGAAGTTAAGGAATGGTTGAGAAACCATCAAAACTTTTGCAAGTCTGATACTCGAAACCAATAACTGCAATGGCATAGGGGAAAAGTACACACACCATTGTAATCGGGCGAGTTTCTACATTCAGATGCAACAGGAATATCTCGAGTTCGTCAAGTCGTTCGCCAGATATGGGAATTTGAAGCTAAGGAATGGTTGAGAAACCATCAAAATTTTCGCAAGTCTGATACTCGAAACCAATAACTACTATTGCCTAGGGCAATAATACACATACCGTTGTAATCGGGCGAGTTTCTGCTTTCATATGCAACAGGAATTTCTCGAGTTCGTCAATCCGTTCGCGAGATATGGAAGTTTGAAGTTAAGGAATGGTTGAGAAACCATCAAAATTTTCGCAAGTCTGATACTTGAAACCAAAAACTACTATTGCCTAGGGCAAAAGTACACACACCATTGTATTCGGGCGAGTTTCTACATTCAGATGCAACAGGAATATCTCGAGTTCGTCAATTCGTTCGCCAGATATGGGAATTTGAAGCTAAGGAATGGTTGAGAAACCATCAAAATTTTCGCAAGTCTGATACTCGAAACCAATAACTACAATTGCCTAGGGCAAAAATACACCTACCCTTGTAATCGGGCGAGTTTCTGCTTTCATATGCAACAGGAATTTCTCGAGTTCGTCAATCCGTTCGCGAGATATGGAAGTTTGAAGTTAAGGAATGGTTGAGAAACCATCAAAATCTTCGCAAGTCTGATACTCGAAACCAATAACTGGAATGGCCTAGGGGAAAAGTACACACACCATTGTAATCGGGCGAGTTTCTACATTCAGATGCAACAGGAATATCTCGAGTTCGTCAATTCGTTCGCCAGATATGGGAATTTGATGCTAAGGAATGGTTGAGAAACCATCAAAATTTTCGCAAGTCTGATACCCGAAACCAATAACTACTATTGGCTAGGGCAAAAATACACATACCGTTGTAATCGGGCGAGTTTCTGCTTTCATATGCAACAGGAATTTCTCGAGTTCGTCAATCTGTTCGCGAGAAATGGGAGTTTAAAGTTAAGGAATGGTTTCGAAACCATCAAAATTTTTGCAATTCTGATACTCGAAGCCAATAACTAGAATGTCCTGGGGGAAAAATACACAGACCGCTGTATTCGGGCGAGTATCTGCTTTCAGATGCAACAGGAATTTCTCGAGTTCGTCAATCCGTTCGCGAGATATGGGAGTTTGAAATTAAGGAATGGTTGAGAAACCATCAAAACTTTCGCAAGTCTGATACTCGAAACCAATAACTGCAATGGCATAGGGGAAAAGTACACACACCATTGTAGTCGGGCGAGTTTCTACATTCAGATGCAACAGGAATATCTCGAGTTCGTCAATTCGTTCGCCAGATATGGGAATTTGAAGCTCAGGAATGGTTGAGAAACCAGCAAAATTTTCCCAAGTCTGATACTCGAAACCAATAACTACTATTGCCTACGGCAAAAATACACACACCTTTGTAATCGGGCGAGTTTCTGCTTTCATATGCAACAGGAATTTCTCGAGTTCGTCAATCCGTTCGCGAGATATGGAAGTTTGAGGTTAAGGAATGGTTGAGAAACCATCAAAATCTTCGCAAGTCTGATACTCGAAACCAATAACTACCATGGCCTAGGGCAAAAATACACATACCGTTGTGATCGGGCGGGTTTTCCTTTCAGATGCAACAGGAATTTCTCGAGTTCGTCAATCCGTTCGCCAGATATGGGAATTTGAAGCTAAGGAATGGTTGAGATACCATCAAAGTTTTCGCAATTCTGATACTCGAAACCAATAACTGGAATGGCCTAGGGGAAAAGTACGGACACCGTTGTAATCGGGCGAGTTTCTACATTCAGATGCAACAGGAATATCTCGAGTTCGTCAATCCGTTCGCCAGATATGGGAATTTGAAGCTAAGGAATGGTTGAGAAACCATCAAAATTTTCGCAAGTCTGATACGCGAAACCAATAACTACTATTGCCTAGGGCAAAAATACACATAACGTTGTAATCGGGCGAGTTTCTGCTTCCATATGCAACAGGAATTTCTCGAGTTCGTCAATCCGTTCGGGAGATATGGAAGTTTGAAGTTAAGGAATGGTTGAGAAACCATCAAAATTTTCGCAAGTCTGATACTCGAAATCAATAACTGGAATGGCCTAGGGGAAAAGTACACACACCGTTGTGATCGGGCGAGTTTCTACATTCAGATGCAACAGGAATATCTCGAGTTCGTCAATACGTTCGCCAGATATGGGAATTTGATGCTAAGGAATGGTTGAGAAACCATCAAAATTTTCGCAAGTCTGATACTCGAAACCAATAACTACTATTGCCTAGGGCAAAAATACACATACCGTTGTAATCGGGCGAGTTTCTGCTTTCATATATAACAGGAATTTCTCGAGTTCGTCAATCTGTTCGCGAGAAATGGGAGTTTAAAGTTAAGGAATGGTTGCGAAACCATCAAAATTTTTGCAATTCTGATACTCGAAGCCAATAACTAGAATGTCCTGGGGGAAAAATACACAGACCGCTGTAATCGGGCGAGTATCTGCTTTCAGATGCAACAGGAATTTCTCGAGTTCGTCAATCCGTTCGCGAGATATGGGAGTTTGAAATTAAGGAATGGTTGAGAAACCATCAAAACTTTCGCAAGTCTGATACTCGAAACCAATAACTGCAATGGCATAGGGGAAAAGTACACACACCATTGTAGTCGGGCGAGTTTCTACATTCAGATGCAACAGGAATATCTCGAGTTCGTCAATTCGTTCGCCAGATATGGGAATTTGAAGCTCAGGAATGGTTGAGAAACCAGCAAAATTTTCGCAAGTCTGATACTCGAAACCAATAACTACTATTGCCTAGGGCAAAAATACACACACCTTTGTAATCGGGCGAGTTTCTGCTTTCATATGCAACAGGAATTTCTCGAGTTCGTCAATCCGTTCGCGAGATATGGAAGTTTGAGGTTAAGGAATGGTTGAGAAACCATCAAAATCTTCGCAAGTCTGATACTCGAAACCAATAACTACCATGGCCTAGGGCAAAAATACACATACCGTTGTGATCGGGCGGGTTTTCCTTTCAGATGCAACAGGAATTTCTCGAGTTCGTCAATCCGTTCGCCAGATATGGGAATTTGAAGCTAAGGAATGGTTGAGAAACCATCAAAGTTTTCGCAAGTCTGATACTCGAAACCAATAACTGGAATGGCCTAGGGGAAAAGTACGGACACCGTTGTAATCGGGCGAGTTTCTACATTCAGATGCAACAGGAATATCTCGAGTTCGTCAATCCGTTCGCCAGATATGGGAATTTGAAGCTAAGGAATGGTTGAGAAACCATCAAAATTTTCGCAAGTCTGATACGCGAAACCAATAACTACTATTGCCTAGGGCAAAAATACACATAACGTTGTAATCGGGCGAGTTTCTGCTTTCATATGCAACAGGAATTTCTCGAGTTCGTCAATCCGTTCGGGAGATATGGAAGTTTGAAGTTAAGGAATGGTTGAGAAACCATCAAAATTTTCGCAAGTCTGATACTCGAAACCAATAACTGGAATGGCCTAGGGGAAAAGTACACACACCGTTGTGATCGGGCGAGTTTCTACATTCAGATGCAACAGGAATATCTCGAGTTCGTCAATACGTTCGCCAGATATGGGAATTTGATGCTAAGGAATGGTTGAGAAACCATCAAAATTTTCGCAAGACTGATACTCGAAACCAATAACTACTATTGCCTAGGGCAAAAATACACATACCGTTGTAATCGGGCGAGTTTCTGCTTTCATATGCAACAGGAATTTCTCGAGTTCGTCAATCTGTTCGCGAGAAATGGGAGTTTAAAGTTAAGGAATGGTTGCGAAACCATCAAAATTTTTGCAATTCTGATACTCGAAGCCAATAACTAGAATGTCCTGGGGGAAAAATACACAGACCGCTGTAACCGGGCGAGTATCTGCTTTCAGATGCAACAGGAATTTCTCGAGTTCGTCAATCCGTTCGCGAGATATGGGAGTTTGAAGTTAAGGAATGGTTGAGAAACCATCAAAACTTTCGCAAGTCTGATACTCGAAACCAATAACTGCAATGGCATAGGGGAAAAGTACACACACCATTGTAATCGGGCGAGTATCTGCTTTCAGATGCAACATGAATTTCTCGAGTTCGTCAATCCGTTCGCGAGATATGGGAGTTAGAAATTAAGGAATGGTTGAGAGTCCATCAAAATTTTCGCAAGTCTGATACTCGAAGCCAATAACTAGAATGTCCTAGCGGAAAAATACACAGACCGTTGTAATCGGGCGAGTATCTGCTTTCAGATGCAACAGGAATTTCTCGAGTTCGTCAATCCGTTCGCGAGATATGGGAGTTTGAAGTTAAGGAATGGTTGAGAAACCATCCAAACATTCGCAAGTCTGATACTCGAAACCAATAACCGGAATGGCCTAGGCGAAAAGTACACACACCATTGTAATCGGGCGAGTTTCTACATTCAGATGCAACAGGAATATCTCGAGTTCGTCAATCCATTCGCCAGATATGGGAATTTGAAGCTAAGGAATGGTTGAGAAACCGTCAAAATTTTCGCAAGTCTGATACTCGAAACCAATAACTGGAATGGCCTAGGGGAAAAGTACGCACACCATTGTAATCGAGCGAGTTTCTGCTTTCAGATGCAACAGGAATTTCTCGAGTTAGTCAATCCATTCGCGAGAAATGGGAGTTTAAAGTTAAGGAATGGTTTAGAAACCATCAAAATTTTCGCGAGTCTGATACTCGAAACCAATAACTGGAATGGCCTAGGGGAAAAGTACGCACACCATTGTAATCGGGAGAGTCTCTACTTTCAGATGCAACAGGAATTTCTCGAGTTCGTCAATCCGTTCGCGAGATATGGGAGTTTGAAGTTAAGGAATGGTTGAGAAACCATCAAAACATTCGCAAGTCTGATACTCGAAACCAATAACCGGAATGGCCTAGGGGAAAAGTACACACACCATTGTAATCGGGCGAGTTTCTACATTCAGATGCAACAGGAATATCTCGAGTTCGTCAATCCATTCGCCAGATATGGGAATTTGAAGCTAAGGAATGGTTGAGAAACCGTCAAAATTTTCGCAAGTCTGATACTCGAAACCAATAACTGGAATGGCCTAGGGGAAAAGTACGCACACCATTGTAATCGAGCGAGTTTCTGCTTTCAGATGCAACAGGAATTTCTCGAGTTAGTCAATCCATTCGCGAGAAATGGGAGTTTAAAGTTAAGGAATGGTTTAGAAACCATCAAAATTTTCGCGAGTCTGATACTCGAAACCAATAACTGGAATGGCCTAGGGGAAAAGTACGCACACCATTGTAATCGAGAGAGTCTCTACTTTCAGATGCAACAGGAATTTCTCGAGTTCGTCTATCCGTTCGCGAGATATGGGAGTTTGAAGTTAAGGAATGGTTGCGAGTCCATCAAAATTTTCGCAAGTCTGATACTCGAAACCAATGACTAGAATGTCCTAGGGGAAAAATACACAGACCGATGTAATCGGGCGAGTTTCTACTTCCAGATGCAACAGGAATTTCTGGAGTTCGTCAATCCGTTCGCGAGATATGGAAGTTTGAAGTTAAGGAATGGTTGAGAAACCATCAAAATTTTCGAAAGTCTGACACTAGAAACCAATAACTGGAATGGCCTAGGGGAAAAGAACACACACCGTTGTGATCGGGCGAGTTTCTGCTTTCAGATGCAACAGGAATATCTCGAGTTCGTCAATCCATTCGCAAGATATGGGAATTTCAAGCTAAGGAATGGTTGAGAAACCGTCAAAATTTTCGCAAGTCTGATACTCGAAACCAATAACTGGAATGGCCTAGGGGAAAAGTACGCACACCATTGCAATCGAGCGAGTTTCTGCTTTCAGATGCAACAGGAATTTCTCGAGTTAGTCAATCCGTTCGCGAGAAATGGGAGTTTAAAGTTAAGGAATGGTTTAGAAACAATCAAAATTTTCGCGAGTCTGATACTCGAAACCAATAACTGGAATGGCCTAGCGGAAAAATATACAGACCGTTGTAATCGGGCGAGTTTCTGCTTTCATATGCAACAGGAATTTCTCGAGTTCGTCAATCCGTTCGCGAGATATGGAAGTTTGAAGTTAAGGAATGGTTTAGAAACCATCAAAATTTTCGCGAGTCTGATACTCGAAACCAATAACTGGAATGGCCTAGGGGAAAAGTACGCACACCATTGTAATCGGGAGAGTCTCTACTTTCAGATGCAACAGGAATTTCTCGAGTTCGTCAATCCGTTCGCGAGATATGGGAGTTTGAAATTAAGGAATGGTTGAGAAACCATCAAAACTTTCGCAAGTCTGATACGCGAAACCAATAACTACTATTGCCTAGGGCAAAAATACACATAACGTTGTAATCGGGCGAGTTTCTGCTTTCATATGCAACAGGAATTTCTCGAGTTCGTCAATCCGTTCGGGAGATATGGAAGTTTGAAGTTAAGGAATGGTTGAGAAACCATCAAAATTTTCGCAAGTCTGATACTCGAAACCAATGACTAGAATGTCCTAGGGGAAAAATACACATACCGTTGTGATCGGGCGGGTTTTCCTTTCAGATGCAACAGGAATTTCTCGAGTTCGTCAATCCGTTCGCCAGATATGGGAATTTGAAGCTAAGGAATGGTTGAGAAACCATCAAAGTTTTCGCAAGTCTGATACTCGAAACCAATAACTGGAATGGCCTAGGGGAAAAGTACGGACACCGTTGTAATCGGGCGAGTTTCTACATTCAGATGCAACAGGAATATCTCGAGTTCGTCAATCCGTTCGCCAGATATGGGAATTTGAAGCTAAGGAATGGTTGAGAAACCATCAAAATTTTCGCAAGTCTGATACGCGAAACCAATAACTACTATTGCCTAGGGCAAAAATACACATAACGTTGTAATCGGGCGAGTTTCTGCTTTCATATGCAACAGGAATTTCTCGAGTTCGTCAATCCGTTCGGGAGATATGGAAGTTTGAAGTTAAGGAATGGTTGAGAAACCATCAAAATTTTCGCAAGTCTGATACTCGAAACCAATAACTGGAATGGCCTAGGGGAAAAGTACACACACCGTTGTGATCGGGCGAGTTTCTACATTCAGATGCAACAGGAATTTCTCGAGTTCGTCAATCCGTTCGCGAGATATGGGAGTTTGAAGTTAAGGAACGCTTGAGCAACCATCAAAATTTTCGCAAGTCTGATACTCGAAACCAATAACTACTATGGCCCAGGGGAAAAGAACACACACCATTGTAATCGGGCGTGTTTCTACTTTCACATGCAACAGGAATTTCTCGAGATCGTCAATCCGTTCCCGAGATGTGGGAGTTTGAAATTAAGGAATGGTTGAGAGATCATCAAAATTTTCGCTGGTCTGATTCTCGAAACCAATAACTGGAATGGCCTAGGGGAAAAGTACACACACCACTGTAATCGGGCGTGTTTCTACTTTGAGATGCAACAGGAATTTCTCGAGGTCGTCAATCCGTTCGCCAGATATGGGAGTTAGAAGTGAAGGAATGGTTGAGAAACCATCAAAATTTTCGCAAGTCTGATTCCCGAAACCAATAACTACAAAGGCCTAGGGGAAAAATACATATGCCGTTGTAATCGTGCGAGTTTCTACTTTCAGGTGCAACAGGAATTTCTCGAGTTCGTGAATCCGTTCGCGAGATATAGGAGTTTGAAGTTAAGGAACGCTTGAGCAACCATCAAAATTTTCGCAAGTCTGATACTCGAAACCAATAACTACTATGGCCTAGGGGAAAAGAACACACACCATTGTAATCGGGCGTGTTTCTACTTTCACATGCAACAGGAATTCCTCGAGATCGTCAATCCGTTCCCGAGATATGGGAGTTTGAAATTAAGGAATGGTTGAGAAACCATCAAAATTTTCGCAAGTCTGATTCCCGAAACCAATAACTACAAAGGCCTAGGGGAAAGGTACACACACCATAGTAATCGGGCGAGTTTCTACTTTCAGATGCAACAGGAATTTCTCGAGTTCGTCAATCCGTTCGCGAGATATGGGAGTTTGAAGTTAAGGAACGTTTGAGAAACCATCAAAATTTTCGCAGGTCTGATACTCGAAACCAATAACTACTATGGCCTAGGGCAAAAATACACACACCGCTGTAATCGGGCGAGTTTCTGCTTTCAGGTGAAACAGGAATTTCTCGAGTTCGTCAATCCGTTCTCGAGATATGGGAGTTTGAAGTTAAGGAATGGTTGAGAAACCATCAAAATTTTCGCTGGTCTGATACTCGAAACCAATAACTACAAAGGCCTAGGGGAAAAATACACATACCGTTGTAATCGGGCGAGTTTCTACTTTCAGATGCAACAGGAATTTCTCGAGATCGCCAGTGCGTTCGCGAGATATGGGAGTTTGAAGTTAAGGAAATGTTGAGAAACCATCACAATTTTCGCTGGTCTGATACTCGAAACCAATAACTGGAGTGGCCTAGGGGAAAAGTACAAACACCCTTGTAATCGGGCGAGTTTCTGCTTTCAGATGCAACAAGAATTTCTCGAGTTCGTCAGTGCGTTCGCGAGCTATGGGAGTTCGAAGTTAAGGAATGGTTGAGAAACCATCAAAATTTTCGCAAGTCTGATAGTCGAAACCAATAACTACTATGTCCAAGGGGAAAAGTACACTTTCCGCTGTATTCCGGCGAGTTTCTACTTTCAGATGCAACAGGAATTTCTCGAGATCGTCAATCCGTTCGCCAGATATGGGAGTTCGAAGTTAAGGAATGGTTGAGAAACCATCAAAATTTTCGCAAGTCTGATACTCGAAACCAATAACTACTATGGCCTAGGGGAAAAGTACACATACCGTTGTAATCGGGCGAGTTTCTACTTTCAGATGCAACAGGAATTTCTCGAGATCGTCAATCCGTTCCCGAGATGTGGGAGTTTGAAATTAAGGAATGGTTGAGAGACCATCAAAATTGTCGCTGGTCTGATTCTCGAAACCAATAACTGGAATGGCCTAGGGGAAAAGTACGCACACCACTGTAATCGGGCGTGTTTCTACTTTGAGATGCAACAGGAATTTCTCGTGATCGTCAATCCGCTCGCCAGATATGGGAGTTAGAAGTGAAGGAATGGTTGAGAAACCATCAAAATTTTCGCAAGTCTGATAATCGAAAACAATAACTACTATGGCCTAGGGGAAAAGTACACACACCATTGTAATCGGGCGAGTTTCTACTTTCAGATGCAACAGGTATTTCTCGAGTTCGTCAATCCGTTCGCGAGATATGGGAGTTTCAAGTTAAGGAACGCTTGAGCAACCATCAAAATTTTCGCAAGTCTGATACTCGAAACCAATAACTACTATGGCCTAGGGGAAAAGTACACACACCATTGTAATCGGGCGAGTTTCTACTTTCAGATGCAACAGGAATTTTTCGAGTTCGTCAATCCATTCGCGAGATATGGGAGTTTGAAGTTAAGGAATGTTTGAGGAACCATCAAAATTTTCGCAAGTCTGATTCCCGAAACCAATAACTACAAAGGCCTAGGGGAAAAATACACATACCGTTGTAATCGGGCGAGTTTCTACATTCAGATGCAACAGGAATTTCTCGAGATCGTCAATCCGTTCCCGAGATATGGGAGTTTGAAATTAAGGAATTGTTGAGAAACCATCAAAATTTTCGCAAGTCTGATACTCGAAACCAATAACTACTATGGCCTAGGGGAAAAGTACACACACCATTGTAATCGGGCGTGTTTCTACTTTCATATGCAACTGGAATTTCTCGAGTTCGTCAATTCGTTCGCGAGATATGGGAGTTTGAAATTAAGGAATGGTTGAGAAACCATCAAAATTTTCGCAAGTCTGATACTCGAAACCAATAACTACTATGGCCTAGGGCAGAAATACACATGCCGTTGTAATCGTGCGAGTTTCTACATTCAGATGCAACAGGATTTTCTCGAGTTCGTGAATCCGTTCGCGAGATATGGGAGTTCGAAGTTAAGGAATGGTTGAGAAACCATCAAAATTTTCGCAACCATGATACTCGAAACCAATAACTACTATGGCCTAGGGCAAAAATACAAATACCGCTGTAATCGGGCGAGTTTCTACTCTCAGATGCAACAGGAATTTCTGGAGTTCGTCAATCCGTTCGCGAGATATGGGAGTTTGAAGTTAAGGAATGGTTGAGAAGCCATCAAAAATTTCCCTGGTCTGATACTCGAAACCAATAACTGGAATGGCCTAGGGGAAAAGTACACACACCATTGTAATCGGGCGTGTTTCTACTTTCAGAAGCAACAGGAATTTCTCGAGCTCGTCAATGCGTTCGCGAGATATGGGACTTTGAAGTTAAGGAATGGTTGAGAAACCATCAAAATTTTGGCTGGTCTGATACTCGAAACCAATAACTGGAATGGCCTAGGGGAAAAGTACACACACCACTGTAATCGGGCGTGTTTCTACTTTCAGAAGCAACAGGAATTTCTCGAGATCGTCAATCGGTTCGCGAGATATGGGAGTTAGAAGTTAAGGAATGGTTGAGAAACCATCAAAATTTTCGCAAGTCTGATTCCCGAAACCAATAACTACAAAGGCCTAGAGGGAAAATACACATGCCGTTGTAATCGAGCGAGTTTCTACTATCAGATGCAACAGGAATTTCTCGAGATCGTGAATCCGTTCGCGAGATATGGGAGTTTGAAGTTAAGGAACGGTTGAGAAACCATCAAAATTTTCGCAAGTCTGATACTAGAAACCAATAACTACTATGGCCTAGGGCAAAAATACACATGCCGTTGTAATCGTGCGAGTTTCTACTTTCAGATGCAACAGGATTTTCTCGAGTTCGTCAATCCGTTCGCGAGATATGGGAGTTTGAAGTTGAGAAATGGTTGAGAAACCATCAAAAATTTCGCTGGTCTGATACTCGAAACCAATAACTGGAATGGCCTAGGGGAAAAGTACACACACCATTGTAATGGGGCGAGTTTCTACTTTCCGATGCAACAGGAATTTCTGGAGTTCGTCAATTCGTTCGCGAGATATGGGAGTTCGAAGTTAAGGAATGGTTGAGAAACCATCAAAATTTTCGCAACCATGTACACGAAACCAATAACTAGTATGGCCTAGGGCAAAAATACACACACCGCTGTAATCGGGCGAGTTTCTACTTTCAGACGCAACAGGAATTTCTCGAGTTCGTCAATCCGTTCGCGAGATATGGGAGTTTGAAGTTAAGGAACGCTTGAGCAACCATCAAAATTTTCGCAAGTCTGATTCCCGAAACCAATAACTACAAAGGCCTAGGGGAAAAATACACATACTGTTGTAATCGGGCGAGTTTCTACTTTCAGATGCAACAGGAATTTCTCGAGCTCGTCAATCCAGTCGCGAGATATGGGAGTTTGAAGTTAAGGAATGTTTGAGGAACCATCAAAATTTTCGCAAGTCTGATTCCCGAAACCAATAACTACAAAGGCCTAGGGGAAAAATACACATACCGTTGTAATCGGGCGAGTTTCTACTTTCAGATGCAACAGGAATTTCTCGAGATCGTCAATCCGTTCGCCAGATATGGGAGTTAGAAGTGAAGGAATGGTTGAGAATCCATCAAAATTTTCGCAAGTCTGATTCCCGAAACCAATAACTACAAAGGCCTAGGGAAAAAAATACACATGCAGTTGTAATCGTGCGAGTTTCTACTTTCGGATGCAACAGGAATTTCTCGAGATCGTCAATCCGTTCGCGAGATATGGGAGTTTGAAATTAAGGAATGGTTGAGAAACCATCAAAATTTTCGCAACTCTGATTCTCGATACCAATAACTACTATGGTCTAGGGCAAAAATGCACATACCTCTGTAATCGGGCGAGTTTCTACTTTCAGATGCAACAAGAATTTCTCGAGTTCGTCAATTCGTTCGCGAGATATGGGAGTTTGAAGTTAAGGAAATGTTGAGAAACCATCACAATTTTCGCTGGTCTGATACTCGAAACCAATAACTGGAGTGGCCTAGGGGAAAAGTACACACACCCTTGTAATCGGGCGAGTTTCTGCTTTCAGATGCAACAAGAATTTCTCGAGTTCGTCAGTGCGTTCGCGAGATATGGGAGATCGAAGTTAAGGAATGGTTGAGAAACCATCAAAATTTTCGCAAGTCTGATTCCCGAAACCAATAACTACAAAGGCCTAGGGGAAAAATACGCGTGCCGTTGTAATCGTGCGAGTTTCTACTTTCAGATGCAACAGGAATTTCTCGAGTTCGTGAATCCGTTCGCGAAATATAGGAGTTCGAAGTTAAGGAATGGTTGAGAAACCATCAAAATTTTCGCAAGTCTGATTATCGAAACCAATAACTACAAAGGCCTAGGGGAAAAATACACATACTGTTGTAATCGGGCGAGTTTCTACTTTCAGATGCAACAGGAATTTCTCGAGCTCGTCAATCCAGTCGCGAGATATGGGAGTTTGAAGTTAAGGAATGTTTGAGGAACCATCAAAATTTTCGCAAGTCTGATTCCCGAAACCAATAACTACAAAGGCCTAGGGGAAAAATACACATACCGTTGTAATCGGGCGAGTTTCTACTTTCAGATGCAACAGGAATTTCTCGAGATCGTCAATCCGTTCGCCAGATATGGGAGTTAGAAGTGAAGGAATGGTTGAGAATCCATCAAAATTTTCGCAAGTCTGATTCCCGAAACCAATAACTACAAAGGCCTAGGGAAAAAAATACACATGCAGTTGTAATCGTGCGAGTTTCTACTTTCGGATGCAACAGGAATTTCTCGAGTTCGTCAATCCGTTCGCGAGATATGGGAGTTTGAAGTTAAGGAATGGTTGAGAAACCATCAAAATTTTCGCTGGTCTGATACTCGAAACCAATAACTGGAATGACCTAGGGGAAAAGTACACACACCACTGCAATCGGGCGTGTTTCTACTTTCAGATGCAACAGGAATTTCTCTAGATCGTCAATCCGTTCGCGAGATATGGGAGTTTGAAGTTAAGGAACGCGTGAGCAACTATCAAAATTTTCGCAAGTCTGATACTCGAAACCAATAACTACTATGGCCTAGGGGAAAAGAACACACACCATTGTAATCGGGCGTGTTTCTATTTTCAGATGCAACAGGAATTTCTCGAGTTCGTCAATCCGTTCGCGAGATATGGGACTTTGAGGTTAAGGAATGGTTGAGAAACCATCAAAATTTTCGATGGTCTGATACTCGAAACCAATAACTGGAATGGCCTAGGGGAAAAGTACACACACCACTGCAATCGGGCGTGTTTCTACTTTCAGCTGCAACAGACATTTCTCGAGATCGTCAATCCGTTCGCGAGATATGGGAGTTTGAAATTAAGGAATGGTTGAGAAACCATCAAAATTTTCGCAACTCTGATACTCGATACCAATAACTACTATGGCCTAGGGCAAAGATACACATACCGCTGTATTCGGGCGAGCTTCTACTTTCAGATGCAACAGGAATTTCTCGAGTTCGTCAATCCGTTCGCGAGATATGGGACTTTGAGGTTAAGGAATGGTTGAGAAACCATCAAAATTTTCGCTGGTCTGATACTCGAAACCAATAACTGGAATGGCCCAGGGGAAAAGTACACACACCACTGCAATCGGGCGTGTTTCTACTTTCAAATGCAACAGGAATTTCTCGAGATCCTCAATCCGTTCGCGAGATATGGGAGTTTGAAATTACGGAATGGTTGAGAAACCATCAAAATTTTCGCAAGTCTGATACTCGAAACCAATAACTACTATGGCCTAGGGCAGAAATACACATGCCGTTGTAATCGTGCGAGTTTCTACTTTCAGATGCAACAGGATTTTCTCGAGTTCGTGAATCCGTTCGCGAGATATGGGAGTTCGAAGTTAAGGAATGGTTGAGAAACCATCAAAATTTTCGCAACCATGATACTCGAAACCAATAACTACTATGGCCTAGGGCAAAAATACACACACCGCTGTAATCGGGCGAGTTTCTACTTTCAGATGCAACAGGAATTTCTCGAGTTCGTCAATCCGTTCGCGAGATATGGGAGTTTGAAGTTAAGGAATGGTTGAGAAACCATCAAAAATTTCCCTGGTCTGATACTCGAAACCAATAACTGGAATGGCCTAGAGGAAAAGTACACACACCATTGTAATCGGGCGAGTTTCTACTTTCAGATGCAACAGGAATTTCTCGAGCTCGTCAATCCGTTCGCGAGATATGGGACTTTGAAGTTAAGGAATGGTTGAGAAACCATCAAAATTTTGGCTGGTCTGATACTCGAAACCAATAACTGGAATGGCCTAGGGGAAAAGTACACACACCACTGTAATCGGGCGTGTTTCTACTTTCAGAAGCAACAGGAATTTCTCGAGATCGTCAATCCGTTCGCGAGATATGGGAGTTAGAAGTTAAGGAATGGTTGAGAAACCATCAAAATTTTCGCAAGTCTGATTCCCGAAACCAATAACTACAAAGGCCTAGAGGAAAAATACACATGCCGTTGTAATCGAGCGAGATTCTACTTTCAGATGCAACAGGAATTTCTCGAGATCGTGAATCCGTTCGCGAGATATGGGAGTTTGAAGTTAAGGAACGGTTGAGAAACCATCAACATTTTCGAAAGTCTGATACTCGAAACCATTAACTACTATGGCCTAGGGCAAAAATACACATGCCGTTGTAATCGTGCGAGTTTCTACTTTCAGATGCAACAGGATTTTCTCGAGTTCGTCAATCCGTTCGCGAGATATGGGAGTTTGAAGTTGAGGAATGGTTGAGAAACCATCAAAAATTTCACTGGTCTGATACTCGAAACCAATAACTGGAATGGCCTAGGGGAAAGTACACACACCATTGTAATGGGGCGAGTTTCTACTTTCCGATGCAACAGGAATTTCTGGAGTTCGTCAATTCGTTCGCGAGATATGGGAGTTCGAAGTTAAGGAATGGTTGAGAAACCATCAAAATTTTCGCAACCATGATACACGAAACCAATAACTAGTATGGCCTAGGGCAAAAATACACACACCGCTGTAGTCGGGCGGGTGTCTACTTTCAGATGCAACAGGAATTTCTCGAGTTCGTGAATCCGTTCGCGAGATATGGGAGTTTGAAGTTAAGGAATGGTTGAGAAACCATCACAAATTTCGCTGGTCTGATACTCGAAACCAATAACTGGAATGGCCTAGGGGAAAAGTACACACACCACTGCAATCGGGCGTGTTTCTACTTTCAGCTGCAACAGGCATTTCTCGAGATCGTCAATCCGTTCGCGAGATATGGGAGTTTGAAATTATGGAATGGTTGAGAAACCATCAAAATTTTCGCAACTCTGATACTCGATACCAATAACTACTATGGCCTAGGGCAAAGATACACATACCGCTGTATTCGGGCGAGCTTCTACTTTCAGATGCAACAGGAATTTCTCGAGTTCGTCAATCCGTTCGCGAGATATGGGACTTTGAGGTTAAGGAATGGTTGAGAAAGCATCAAAATTTTCGATGGTCTGATACTCGAAACCAATAACTGGAATGGCCTAGGGGAAAAGTACACACACCACTGCAATCGGGCGTGTTTCTACTTTCAGCTGCAACAGGCATTTCTCGAGATCGTCAATCCGTTCGCGAGATATGGGAGTTTGATATTAAGGAATGGTTGAGAAACCATCAAAATTTTCGCAACTCTGATACTCGATACCAATAACTACTATGGCCTAGGGCAAAGATACACATACCGCTGTATTCGGGCGAGCTTCTACTTTCAGATGCAACAGGAATTTCTCGAGTGCGTCAATCCGTTCGCGAGATATGGGACTTTGAGGTTAAGGAATGGTTGAGAAACCATCAAAATTTTCGCTGGTCTGATACTCGAAACCAATAACTGGAATGGCCCAGGGGAAAAGTACACACACCACTGCAATCGGGCGTGTTTCTACTTTCAAATGCAACAGGAATTTCTCGAGATCCTCAATCCGTTCGCGAGATATGGGAGTTTGAAATTAAGGAATGGTTGAGAAACCATCAAAATTTTCGCAACTCTGATACTCGATACCAATAACTACTATGGCCTAGGGCAAAAATACACACACCGCTGTAATCGGGCGATTTTGTACTTTCAGATGCAACAGGAATTTCTCGAGTTCGTCAATCCGTTCGCGAGATATGGGAGTTCGAAGTTAAGGAATGGTTGAGAAACCATCAAAATTTTCGCAACCATGATACTCGTAACCAATAACTGCTATGGCCTAGGGCAAAAATACACACACCGCTGTAATCGGGCGAGTTTCTACTTTCAGATGCAACAGGAATTTCTCGAGTTCGACAATCCGTTCGAGAGATATGTGAGTTTGAAGTTAAGGAGTGGTTGAGAAACCATCAAAAATTTCGCTGGTCTGATACTCGAAACCAATAACTGGAATGGCCTAGGGGAAAAGTACACACACCATTGTAATCGGGCGAGTTTCTACTTTCAGATGCAGCAGGAATTTCTCGAGTTCGTGAATCCGTTCGCGAGATATGGGAGTTTGAAGTTAAGGAATGGTTGAGAAACCATCACAAATTTCGCTGGTCTGATACTCGAAACCAATAACTGGAATGGCCTAGGGGAAAAGTACATACACCACTGCAATCGGGCGTGTTTCTACTTTCAGCTGCAACAGCATTTCTCGAGATCGTCAATCCGTTCGCGAGATATGGGAGTTTGAAATTAAGGAATGGTTGAGAAACCCTCAAAATTTTCGCAACTCTGATACTCGATACCAATAACTACTATGGCCTAGGGCAAAAATACACACACCGCTGTAATCGGGCGATTTTGTACTTTCAGATGCAACAGGAATTTCTCGAGTTCGTCAATCCGTTCGCGAGATATGGGAGTTAGAAGTGAAGGAATGGTTGAGAAACCATCAAAATTTTCGCAAGTCTGATTCCCGAAACCAATAACTACAAAGGCCTAGGGGAAAAATACACATACCGTTGTAATCGTGCGAGTTTCTACTTTCAGATGCAACAGGAATTTCTCGAGTTCGTCTATCCGTTCGCGAGATATGGGAGTTCGAAGTTAAGGAATGGTTGAGAAACCATCAAAATTTTCGCAACCATGATACACGAAACCAATAACTAGTATGGTCTAGGGCAAAAATACACACACCGCTGTAGTCGGGCGGGTGTCTACTTTCAGATGCAACAGGAATTTCTCGAGTTCGTGAATCCGTTCGCGAGATATGGGAGTTTGAAGTTAAGGAATGGTTGAGAAACCATCAAAATTTTCGCAAGTCTGATACTCGAAACCAATAACTACTATGGCCTAGGGCAGAAATACACATGCCGTTGTAATCGTGCGAGTTTCTACATTCAGATGCAACAGGATTTTCTCGAGTTCGTGAATCCGTTCGCGAGATATGGGAGTTCGAAGTTAAGGAATGGTTGAGAAACCATCAAAATTTTCGCAACCATGATACTCGAAACCAATAACTACTATGGCCTAGGGCAAAAATACAAATACCGCTGTAATCGGGCGAGTTTCTACTCTCAGATGCAACAGGAATTTCTGGAGTTCGTCAATCCGTTCGCGAGATATGGGAGTTTGAAGTTAAGGAATGGTTGAGAAGCCATCAAAAATTTCCCTGGTCTGATACTCGAAACCAATAACTGGAATGGCCTAGGGGAAAAGTACACACACCATTGTAATCGGACGAGTTTCTACTTTCAGATGCAACAGGAATTTCTCGAGCTCGTCAATGCGTTCGCGAGATATGGGACTTTGAAGTTAAGGAATGGTTGAGAAACCATCAAAATTTTGGCTGGTCTGATACTCGAAACCAATAACTGGAATGGCCTAGGGGAAAAGTACACACACCACTGTAATCGGGCGTGTTTCTACTTTCAGAAGCAACAGGAATTTCTCGATATCGTCAATCGGTTCGCGAGATATGGGAGTTAGAAGTTAAGGAATGGTTGAGAAACCATCAAAATTTTCGCAAGTCTGATTCCCGAAACCAATAACTACAAAGGCCTAGAGGGAAAATACACATGCCGTTGTAATCGAGCGAGTTTCTACTATCAGATGCAACAGGAATTTCTCGAGATCGTGAATCCGTTCGCGAGATATGGGAGTTTGAAGTTAAGGAACGGTTGAGAAACCATCAAAATTTTCGCAAGTCTGATACTAGAAACCAATAACTACTATGGCCTAGGGCAAAAATACACATGCCGTTGTAATCGTGCGAGTTTCTACTTTCAGATGCAACAGGATTTTCTCGAGTTCGTCAATCCGTTCGCGAGATATGGGAGTTTGAAGTTGAGAAATGGTTGAGAAACCATCAAAAATTTCGCTGGTCTGATACTCGAAACCAATAACTGGAATGGCCTAGGGGAAAAGTACACACACCATTGTAATGGGGCGAGTTTCTACTTTCCGATGCAACAGGAATTTCTGGAGTTCGTCAATTCGTTCGCGAGATATGGGAGTTCGAAGTTAAGGAATGGTTGAGAAACCATCAAAATTTTCGCAACCATGATACACGAAACCAATAACTAGTATGGCCTAGGGCAAAAATACACACACCGCTGTAATCGGGCGAGTTTCTACTTTCAGACGCAACAGGAATTTCTCGAGTTCGTCAATCCGTTCGCGAGATATGGGAGTTTGAAGTTAAGGAACGCTTGAGCAACCATCAAAATTTTCGCAAGTCTGATTCCCGAAACCAATAACTACAAAGGCCTAGGGGAAAAATACACATACTGTTGTAATCGGGCGAGTTTCTACTTTCAGATGCAACAGGAATTTCTCGAGCTCGTCAATCCAGTCGCGAGATATGGGAGTTTGAAGTTAAGGAATGTTTGAGGAACCATCAAAATTTTCGCAAGTCTGATTCCCGAAACCAATAACTACAAAGGCCTAGGGGAAAAATACACATACCGTTGTAATCGGGCGAGTTTCTACTTTCAGATGCAACAGGAATTTCTCGAGATCGTCAATCCGTTCGCCAGATATGGGAGTTAGAAGTGAAGGAATGGTTGAGAATCCATCAAAATTTTCGCAAGTCTGATTCCCGAAACCAATAACTACAAAGGCCTAGGGAATAAAATACACATGCAGTTGTAATCGTGCGAGTTTCTACTTTCGGATGCAACAGGAATTTCTCGAGATCGTCAATCCGTTCGCGAGATATGGGAGTTTGAAATTAAGGAATGGTTGAGAAACCATCAAAATTTTCGCAACTCTGATTCTCGATACCAATAACTACTATGGTCTAGGGCAAAAATGCACATACCTCTGTAATCGGGCGAGTTTCTACTTTCAGATGCAACAAGAATTTCTCGAGTTCGTCAATTCGTTCGCGAGATATGGGAGTTTGAAGTTAAGGAAATGTTGAGAAACCATCACAATTTTCGCTGGTCTGATACTCGAAACCAATAACTGGAGTGGCCTAGGGGAAAAGTACACACACCCTTGTAATCGGGCGAGTTTCTGCTTTCAGATGCAACAAGAATTTCTCGAGTTCGTCAGTGCGTTCGCGAGATATGGGAGATCGAAGTTAAGGAATGGTTGAGAAACCATCAAAATTTTCGCAAGTCTGATTCCCGAAACCAATAACTACAAAGGCCTAGGGGAAAAATACGCGTGCCGTTGTAATCGTGCGAGTTTCTACTTTCAGATGCAACAGGAATTTCTCGAGTTCGTGATTCCGTTCGCGAAATATAGGAGTTCGAAGTTAAGGAATGGTTGAGAAACCATCAAAATTTTCGCAAGTCTGATTATCGAAACCAATAACTACTATGGCCTAGGGGAAAAGTACACCCACCATTGTAATCGGGCGAGTTTCTACTTTCAGACGCAACAGGAATTTCTCGAGTTCGTCAATCCGTTCGCGAGATATGGGAGTTTGAAGTTAAGGAACGCTTGAGCAACCATCAAAATTTTCGCAAGTCTGATTCCCGAAACCAATAACTACAAAGGCCTAGGGGAAAAATACACATACTGTTGTAATCGGGCGAGTTTCTACTTTCAGATGCAACAGGAATTTCTCGAGCTCGTCAATCCAGTCGCGAGATATGGGAGTTTGAAGTTAAGGAATGTTTGAGGAACCATCAAAATTTTCGCAAGTCTGATTCCCGAAACCAATAACTACAAAGGCCTAGGGGAAAAATACACATACCGTTGTAATCGGGCGAGTTTCTACTTTCAGATGCAACAGGAATTTCTCGAGATCGTCAATCCGTTCGCCAGATATGGGAGTTAGAAGTGAAGGAATGGTTGAGAATCCATCAAAATTTTCGCAAGTCTGATTCCCGAAACCAATAACTACAAAGGCCTAGGGAAAAAAATACACATGCAGTTGTAATCGTGCGAGTTTCTACTTTCGGATGCAACAGGAATTTCTCGAGTTCGTCAATCCGTTCGCGAGATATGGGAGTTTGAAGTTAAGGAATGGTTGAGAAACCATCAAAATTTTCGCTGGTCTGATACTCGAAACCAATAACTGGAATGACCTAGGGGAAAAGTACACACACCACTGCAATCGGGCGTGTTTCTACTTTCAGATGCAACAGGAATTTCTCGAGATCGTGAATCCGTTCGCGAGATATGGGAGTTTGAAGTTAAGGAACGGTTGAGAAACCATCAAAATTTTCGCAAGTCTGATACTAGAAACCAATAACTACTATGGCCTAGGGCAAAAATACACATGCCGTTGTAATCGTGCGAGTTTCTACTTTCAGATGCAACAGGATTTTCTCGAGTTCGTCAATCCGTTCGCGAGATATGGGAGTTTGAAGTTGAGAAATGGTTGAGAAACCATCAAAAATTTCGCTGGTCTGATACTCGAAACCAATAACTGGAATGGCCTAGGGGAAAAGTACACACACCATTGTAATGGGGCGAGTTTCTACTTTCCGATGCAACAGGAATTTCTGGAGTTCGTCAATTCGTTCGCGAGATATGGGAGTTCGAAGTTAAGGAATGGTTGAGAAACCATCAAAATTTTCGCAACCATGATACACGAAACCAATAACTAGTATGGCCTAGGGCAAAAATACACACACCGCTGTAATCGGGCGAGTTTCTAGTTTCAGATGCAACAGGAATTTCTCGAGTTCGTCAACCCGTTCGCGAGATATGGGAGTTTGAAGTTAAGGAATGATTGAGAAACCATCAAAAATTTCGCTATTCTGATACTCGAAACCAATAACTGGAATGGCCTAGGGGAAAAGTACACACACCATTGTAATCGGGCGAGTTTCTACTTTCAGATGCAACAGGAATTCCTCGAGTTCGTCAAACCGTTCGCGAGATATGGGAGTTTGAATTTAAGAAATGGTTGAGAAACCATCAAAATTTTCGCTGGTCTGATACTCGAAACCAATAACTGGAATGGCCCAGGGGAAAAGTACAC
>NW_027480086.1:0-40782 GCF_051014685.1 Ptiloglossa arizonensis | reverse complement strand
ATTGCGTCTGAAAGTAGGAACTCGTCCGGTTGCTACGGTATGTGTCTTTTTTCCCTAGGCCATTCTGGTTAAGCGTTTGGAGCAGCAGAATTGCGAAAAATTTGTTGTCTTCTCAACTATTTCTTGGCTTCAATGTCCCATATCTCGCGAACGGATAGACCAGACCCAGAAATTCCTGCTGCGTCTGAAAGTAGAAACTCGCCCGATTACAGCGATATGTGTATTTTATCCCTAGGTCAATCTGGTTAAGCGATTGGAGCAGCAGAAGTGCGAAAAATTTTTTGCCTTCTCAACCATTTCTTAGCTTCAAACTCCCATATCTCGCTAACGGATTGACCTAACCCAAAAATTCCTATGGCGTCTGAAAGTAGAAACTCGTCCAGTTACAAAGGTATGTGTATTTTTTCCCTAGGCCATTCTGGTTAAGCGTGTGGAGCAACAGAAGTGCGAAAAATTTGTTGTCTTCTCAATCATTTCTTAGCTTCAAACTCCCATATCTCGCGAACGGATTGACCTAACCCAAAAATTCCTATTCTATCTGAAAGTAGAAACTCGTCCGGTTCCAACGGTATGTGTATTTTTTCCCTAGGCCATTCTGGTTAAGCGTTTGGAGCCGCAGAAGTGCGAAATATTTGTTGCCTTCTCAACTATTTCTTGGCTTCAATGTCCCATATCTCGCGAACGGATAGACCAGACCCAGAAATTCCTGCTGCGTCTGAAAGTAGAAACTCGCCCGATTACAGCGATATGTGTATTTTTTCCCTAGGCCATTCTGGTTAAGCGTTTGGAGCAGCAGAATTGCGAAAAATTTGTTGTCTTCTCAACCATTTCTTAGCTTCAAACTCCCGTATGTCGCGAACGGATTGACCAAACCCAAAAATTCCTGCTGCGTCTGAAAGTAGAAACTCGCCCGATTACAACGGGATGTGTATATTTCCCCGAGGCCATCCTGGTTAAGCGATTGGAGCAGCAGAAGTGCGAAAAATTTGTTGTCTTGTCAACCATTTCTTAGCTTCAAAGTCCCATATCTCGCGAACGGATTGACCAAACCCAAAAATTCCCGCTGCGTCTGAAAGTAGAAACTCGTCCGGTTACAACGGTATGTGTATTTTTTCCCTAGGCCATTCTGGTTAAGCGTTTGGAGCAGCAGAAGTGCGAAAAATTTGTTGTCTTCTCAACTATTTCTTGGCCTCAATGTCCCATATCTCGCGAACGGATAGACCAGACCCAGAAACACCTGCTGCGTCTGAAAGTAGAAACTCGCCCGATTACAACGGTATGTGTATTTTTTCCCTAGGCCAATCTGGTTAAGCGATTGGAGCAGCAGAAGTGCGAAAAATTTGTTGCCTTCTCAACCATTTCTTAGCTTCAAACTCCCATATCTCGCGAACGGATTGACCTAACCCAACAATTCCTGCTGCGTCTGAAAGTAGAAACTCGCCCGATTACAACGGGATGTGTATATTTCCCCTAGGCCATCCTGGTTAAGCGATTGGAGCAGCAGAAGTGCGAAAAATTTGTTGTCTTGTCAACCATTTCTTAGCTTCAAAGTCCCATATCTCGCGAACGAATTGACCAAACCCAAAAATTCCCGCTGCGTCTGAAAGTAGAAACTCGTCCGGTTACAACGGTATGTGTATTTTTTCCCTAGGCCATTCTGGTTAAGCGTTTGGAGCAGCAGAAGTGCGAAAAATTTGTTGTCTTCTCAACTATTTCTTGGCCTCAATGTCCCATATCTCGCGAACGGATAGACCAGACCCAGAAACACCTGCTGCGTCCGAAAGTAGAAACTCGTCCGGTTACAACCGTATGTGTATTTTTTCCCTAGGCCATTCTGGTTAAGCGTTTGGAGCAGCAGAAGTGCGAAAAACTTGTTGTCTTCTCAACTATTTCTTGGCTTCAATGTCCCATATCTCGCGAACGGATAGACCAGACCCAGAAACTCCTGCTGCGTCTGAAAGTAGAAACTCGCCCGATTACAACGGTATGTGTATTTTTTCCCTAGGCCAATCTGGTTAAGCGATTGGAGCAGCAGAATTGCGAAAAATTTGTTGCCTTCTCAACCATTTCTTAGCTTCAAACTCCCATATCTCGCGAACGGATTGACCTAACCCAACAATTCCTATTGCGTCTGAAAGTAGAAACTCGTCCGGTCACAAGGGTATGTGTATTTTTTCCCTAGGCCATTCTGGTTAAGCGTTTGGAGCAGCAGAAGTGCGAAAAATTTGTTGTCTTGTCAACCATTTCTTAGCTTCAAAGTCCCATATCTCGCGAACGGATTGACCAAACCCAAAAATTCCTGCTGCGTCTGAAAGTAGAGACTCGTACGGTTACAACGGTATGTGTATTTTTTCCCTAGGCCATTCTGGTTAAGCGTTTGGAGCAGCAGAAGTGCGAAAAATTTGTTGTCTTCTCAACTATTTCTTGGCTTCAATGTCCCATATCTCGCGAACGGATTGACCTAACCCAACAATTCCTATTGCGTCTGAAAGTAGAAACTCGTCCGGTCACAAGGGTATGTGTATTTTTTCCCTAGGCCATTCTGGTTAAGCGTTTGGAGCAGCAGAAGTGCGAAAAATTTGTTGCCTTCTCAGCTATTTCTTAGCTTCAAACCCCCATATCTCGCGAACAGATTGAAAAAACCCAAAAATTCCTGCTGCGTCTGAAAGTAGAAACTCGCCCGATTACAACGGTATGTGTATTTTTTCCCTAGGCCAATCTGGTTAAGCGATTGGAGCAGCAGAGGTGCGAAAGATTTGTTGCCTTCTCAACCATTTCTTAGCTTCAAACTCCCATATCTCGCGAACAGATTGACCTAACCCAAAAATTCCTGCAGCGTCTGAAAGTAGAAACTCGCCCGATTACAACGGTATGTGTATTTTTTCCCTAGACCATTCTGGTTAAGCTTTTGGAGCAGCAGAAGTGCGAAAAATTTGTTGCCTTCACAACTATTTCTTACCTTCAAACTCCCATATCTCGCGAACGGATTGACCTAACCCAAAAATTCCTATTGCATCTGAAAGTAGAAACTCGCCCGTTTAAAACGGCCCGATTACAACCCTAGGCCATTCTTGTTAAGCGATTGGAGCAGCAGAATTGCGAAATATTTGTTGCCTTCTCAAACATTTCTTAGCTTCAAACTCCCATATCTCGCGAACGGATTGACCTAGCCCAAAAATTCCTATTGCATCTGAAAGTAGAAACTCGCCCGAATACAACGGTATGTGTATTTTTTCCCTAGGCCATTCTGGTTAAGCGTTTGGAGCCGCAGAAGTGCGAAATATTTGTTGCCTTCTCAACTATTTCTTGGCTTCAAACTCCCATATCTCGCGAACAGATTGACCTAACCCAAAAATTCCTGCTGCGTCTGAAAGTAGAGACTCGTCCGGTTACAACGGTATGTGTATTTTTTCCCTAGGCCATTCTGGTTAAGCGTTTGGAGCAGCAGAAGTGCGTAAAATTTGTTGTGTTCTCAACTATTTCTTAGCTTCAAACCCCCATATCTCGCGAACAGATTGACAAAACCCAAAAATTCCTGCTGCGTCTGAAAGTAGAAACTCGCCCGATTACAACGGAATGTGTATTTTTTCCTGGACCAATCTGGTTAAGCGATTGGAGCAGCAGAAGTGAGGAAAATTTGTTGCCTTCTCAACCATTTCATAGCTTCAAACTCCCATATCTCGCGAACGGATTGACCCAACCCAAAAGTTCCTGCTGCGTCTGAAAGTAGAAACTCGCCCGATTACAACGGTATGGGTATATTTCCCCAAGGCCATCCTGGTTACGCGACAGGAGCAGCAGAATTGCGAAAAATTTGTTGTCTTGTCAACCACTTCTTAGTTACAAAGTCCCATATCTCGCGAACGGATTGACCTATCCCTAAAATTCCTATTGCATCTGAAAGTAGAAACTCGCCCGAATACAACGGTATGTGTATTTTTTCCCTAGGCCAATCTGGTTAAGCGATTGGAGCAGCAGAGGTGAGAAAAATTTGTTGCCTTCTCAACTATTACTTAGCTTCAAACTCCCATATCTCGCTAACGGATTGACCTAACCCAAAAATTCCTATGGCGTCTGAAAGTAGAAACTCGTCCAGTTACAAAGGTATGTGTATTTTTTCCCTAGGCCATTCTGGTTAAGCGTGTGGAGCAACAGAAATGCGAAAAATTTGTTGTCTTCTCAATCATTTCTTAGCTTCAAACTCCCATATCTCGCGAACGGATTGACCTAACCCAAAAATTCCTATTCTATCTGAAAGTAGAAACTCGTCCGGTTCCAACGGTATGTGTATTTTTTCCCTAGGCCATTCTGGTTAAGCGTTTGGAGCCGCAGAAGTGCGAAATATTTGTTGCCTTCTCAACTATTTCTTGGCTTCAAACTCCCATATCTCGCGAACAGATTGACCTAACCCAAAAATTCCTGCAGCGTCTGAAAGTAGAAACTGGCCCGATTACAACGGTATGTGTATTTTTTCCCTAGGCCGTTCTGGTTAAGCGTTTGGAGCAGCAGAATTGCGAAAAATTTGTTGTCTTCTCAACCATTTCTTAGCTTCAAACTCCCGTATGTCGCGAACGGATTGACCAAACCCAAAAATTCCTGCTGCGTCTGAAAGTAGAAACTCGCCCGATTACAACGGGATGTGTATATTTCCCCGAGGCCATCCTGGTTAAGCGATTGGAGCAGCAGAAGTGCGAAAAATTTGTTGTCTTGTCAACCATTTCTTAGCTTCAAAGTCCCATATCTCGCGAACGGATTGACCAAACCCAAAAATTCCCGCTGCGTCTGAAAGTAGAATCTCGTCCGGTTACAACGGTATGTGTATTTTTTCCCTAGGCCATTCTGGTTAAGCGTTTGGAGCAGCAGAAGTGCGAAAAATTTGTTGTCTTCTCAACTATTTCTTGGCCTCAATGTCCCATATCTCGCGAACGGATAGACCAGACCCAGAAACACCTGCTGCGTCTGAAAGTAGAAACTCGCCCGATTACAACGGTATGTGTATTTTTTCCCTAGGCCAATCTGGTTAAGCGATTGGAGCAGCAGAAGTGCGAAAAATTTGTTGCCTTCTCAACCATTTCTTAGCTTCAAACTCCCATATCTCGCGAACGGATTGACCTAACCCAACAATTCCTGCTGCGTCTGAAAGTAGAAACTCGCCCGATTACAACGGGATGTGTATATTTCCCCTAGGCCATCCTGGTTAAGCGATTGGAGCAGCAGAAGTGCGAAAAATTTGTTGTCTTGTCAACCATTTCTTAGCTTCAAAGTCCCATATCTCGCGAACGAATTGACCAAACCCAAAAATTCCCGCTGCGTCTGAAAGTAGAAACTCGTCCGGTTACAACGGTATGTGTATTTTTTCCCTAGGCCATTCTGGTTAAGCGTTTGGAGCAGCAGAAGTGCGAAAAATTTGTTGTCTTCTCAACTATTTCTTGGCCTCAATGTCCCATATCTCGCGAACGGATAGACCAGACCCAGAAACACCTGCTGCGTCTGAAAGTAGAAACTCGTCCGGTTACAACCGTATGTGTATTTTTTCCCTAGGCCATTCTGGTTAAGCGTTTGGAGCAGCAGAAGTGCGAAAAACTTGTTGTCTTCTCAACTATTTCTTGGCTTCAATGTCCCATATCTCGCGAACGGATAGACCAGACCCAGAAACTCCTGCTGCGTCTGAAAGTAGAAACTCGCCCGATTACAACGGTATGTGTATTTTTTCCCTAGGCCAATCTGGTTAAGCGATTGGAGCAGCAGAATTGCGAAAAATTTGTTGCCTTCTCAACCATTTCTTAGCTTCAAACTCCCATATCTCGCGAACGGATTGACCTAACCCAACAATTCCTATTGCGTCTGAAAGTAGAAACTCGTGCGGTCACAAGGGTATGTGTATTTTTTCCCTAGGCCATTCTGGTTAAGCGTTTGGAGCAGCAGAAGTGCGAAAAATTTGTTGCCTTCTCAGCTATTTCTTAGCTTCAAACCCCCATATCTCGCGAACAGATTGAAAAAACCCAAAAATTCCTGCTGCGTCTGAAAGTAGAAACTCGCCCGATTACAACGGTATGTGTATTTTTTCCCTAGGCCAATCTGGTTAAGCGATTGGAGCAGCAGAGGTGCGAAAGATTTGTTGCATTCTCAACCATTTCTTAGCTTCAAACTCCCATATCTCGCGAACAGATTGACCTAACCCAAAAATTCCTGCAGCGTCTGAAAGTAGAAACTCGCCCGATTACAACGGTATGTGTATTTTTTCCCTAGACCATTCTGGTTAAGCTTTTGGAGCAGCAGAAGTGCGAAAAATTTGTTGCCTTCTCAACTATTTCTTACCTTCAAACTCCCATATCTCGCGAACGGATTGACCTAACCCAAAAATTCCTATTGCATCTGAAAGTAGAAACTCGCCCGTTTAAAACGGCCCGATTACAACCCTAGGCCATTCTTGTTAAGCGATTGGAGCAGCAGAATTGCGAAAAATTTGTTGCCTTCTCAAACATTTCTTAGCTTCAAACTCCCATATCTCGCGAACGGATTGACCTAGCCCAAAAATTCCTATTGCATCTGAAAGTAGAAACTCGCCCGAATACAACGGTATGTGTATTTTTTCCCTAGGCCATTCTGGTTAAGCGTTTGGAGCCGCAGAAGTGCGAAATATTTGTTGCCTTCTCAACTATTTCTTGGCTTCAAACTCCCATATCTCGCGAACAGATTGACCTAACCCAAAAATTCCTGCTGCGTCTGAAAGTAGAGACTCGTCCGGTTACAACGGTATGTGTATTTTTTCCCTAGGCCATTCTGGTTAAGCGTTTGGAGCAGCAGAAGTGCGTAAAATTTGTTGTGTTCTCAACTATTTCTTAGCTTCAAACCCCCATATCTCGCGAACAGATTTACAAAACCCAAAAATTCCTGCTGCGTCTGAAAGTAGAAACTCGCCCGATTACAACGGAATGTGTATTTTTTCCTGGACCAATCTGGTTAAGCGATTGGAGCAGCAGAAGTGAGGAAAATTTGTTGCCTTCTCAACCATTTCATAGCTTCAAACTCCCATATCTCGCGAACGGATTGACCCAACCCAAAAGTTCCTGCTGCGTCTGAAAGTAGAAACTCGCCCGATTACAACGGTATGGGTATATTTCCCCAAGGCCATCCTGGTTACGCGACAGGAGCAGCAGAAGTGCGAAAAATTTGTTGTCTTGTCAACCACTTCTTAGTTACAAAGTCCCATATCTCGCGAACGGATTGACCTATCCCTAAAATTCCTATTGCATCTGAAAGTAGAAACTCGCCCGAATACAACGGTATGTGTATTTTTTCCCTAGGACAATCTGGTTAAGCGATTGGAGCAGCAGAGGTGAGAAAAATTTGTTGCCT
The DNA here is from genome assembly GCF_051014685.1 of Ptiloglossa arizonensis. Lineage (NCBI taxonomy): Eukaryota > Metazoa > Arthropoda > Insecta > Hymenoptera > Colletidae > Ptiloglossa > Ptiloglossa arizonensis. Next base: position 33,423 of record NW_027480086.1, on the reverse strand, counting down.
TCTCAACTATTTCTTAGCTTCAAACTCCCATATCTCGCGAACGGATTGACCTAACCCAAAAATTCCTATTGCATCTGAAAGTAGAAACTCGCCCGTTTAAAACGGCCCGATTACAACCCTAGGCCATTCTGGTTAAGCGATTGGAGCAGCAGAATTGCGAAAAATTTGTTGTCTTCTCAACCATTTCTTACCTTCAAACTCCCATATCTCGCGAACGGATTGACCTAACCCAAAAATTCCTATTGCATCTGAAAGTAGAAACTCGCCCGTTTAAAACGGCCCGATTACAACCCTAGGCCATTCTTGTTAAGCGATTGGAGCAGCAGAATTGCGAAAAATTTGTTGCCTTCTCAAACATTTCTTAGCTTCAAACTCCCATATCTCGCGAACGGATTGACCTAGCCCAAAAATTCCTATTGCATCTGAAAGTAGAAACTCGCCCGAATACAACGGTATGTGTATTTTTTCCCTAGGCCATTCTGGTTAAGCGTTTGGAGCCGCAGAAGTGCGAAATATTTGTTGCCTTCTCAACTATTTCTTGGCTTCAAACTCCCATATCTCGCGAACAGATTGACCTAACCCAAAAATTCCTGCTGCGTCTGAAAGTAGAGACTCGTCCGGTTACAACGGTATGTGTATTTTTTCCCTAGGCCATTCTGGTTAAGCGTTTGGAGCAGCAGAAGTGCGTAAAATTTGTTGTGTTCTCAACTATTTCTTAGCTTCAAACCCCCATATCTCGCGAACAGATTTACAAAACCCAAAAATTCCTGCTGCGTCTGAAAGTAGAAACTCGCCCGATTACAACGGAATGTGTATTTTTTCCTGGACCAATCTGGTTAAGCGATTGGAGCAGCAGAAGTGAGGAAAATTTGTTGCCTTCTCAACCATTTCATAGCTTCAAACTCCCATATCTCGCGAACGGATTGACCCAACCCAAAAGTTCCTGCTGCGTCTGAAAGTAGAAACTCACCCGATTACAACGGTATGGGTATATTTCCCCAAGGCCATCCTGGTTACGCGACAGGAGCAGCAGAAGTGCGAAAAATTTGTTGTCTTGTCAACCACTTCTTAGTTACAAAGTCCCATATCTCGCGAACGGATTGACCTATCCCTAAAATTCCTATTGCATCTGAAAGTAGAAACTCGCCCGAATACAACGGTATGTGTATTTTTTCCCTAGGACAATCTGGTTAAGCGATTGGAGCAGCAGAGGTGAGAAAAATTTGTTGCCTTCTCAACTATTTCTTAGCTTCAAACTCCCATATCTCGCGAACGGATTGACCTAACCCAAAAATTCCTATTGCATCTGAAAGTAGAAACTCGCCCGTTTAAAACGGCCCGATTACAACCCTAGGCCATTCTGGTTAAGCGATTGGAGCAGCAGAATTGCGAAAAATTTGTTGTCTTCTCAACCATTTCTTAGCTTCAAACTCCCATATCTCGCGAACGGATTGACCTAACCCAAAAATTCCTATTGCGTCTGATAGTAGAAACTCGTCCGGTTCCAACGGTATGTGTATTTTTTCCCTAGGCCATTCTGGTTAAGCGTTTGGAGCCGCAGAATTGCGAAATATTTGTTGCCTTCTCAACTATTTCTTAGCTTCAAACCCCCATATCTCGCGAACAGATTGAAGAAACCCAAAAATTCCTGCTGCGTCTGAAAGTAGAAACTCGCCCGATTACAACGGAATGTGTATTTTTTCCCTAGGCCAATCTGGTTAAGCGATTGGAGCAGCAGAGGTGAGAAAAATTTGTTGCCTTCTCAACTATTTCTTAGCTTCAAACTCCCATATCTCGCGAACGGATTGACCTAACCCAAAAATTCCTATTGCATCTGAAAGTAGAAACTCGCCCGTTTAAAACGGCCCGATTACAACCCTAGGCCATTCTGGTTAAGCGATTGGAGCAGCAGAATTGCGAAAAATTTGTTGCCTTCTCAACCATTTCTTAGCTTCAAACTCCCATATCTCGCGAACGGATTGACCTAACCCAAAAATTCCTATTGCGTCTGAGAGTAGAAACTCGTCCGGTTCCAACGGTATGTGTATTTTTTCCCTAGGCCATTCTGGTTAAGCGTTTGGAGCCGCAGAATTGCGAAATATTTGTTGCCTTCTCAACTATTTCTTCGCTTCAAACCCCCATATCTCGCGAACAGATTGAAGAAACCCAAAAATTCCTGCTGCGTCTGAAAGTAGAAACTCGCCCGATTACAACGGAATGTGTATTTTTTCCCTAGACCAATCTGGTTAAGCGATTGGAGCAGCAGAAGTGCGAAAAATTTGTTGTCTTGTCAACCATTTCTTAGTTACAAAGTCCCATATCACGCGAACGGATTGACCTAACCCTAATATTCCTATTGCATCTGAAAGTAGAAACTCGCCCGAATACAACGGTATGTGTATTTTTTCCCTAGGCCATTCTGGTTAAGCGATTGGAGCAGCAGAAGTGCAAAAAATTTGTTGCCTTCTCAACCATTTCTTAGCTTCAAACTCCCATATCTCGCGAACGGATTGACGTAACCCAAAAATTCCTATTGCGTCTGAAAATAGAAACTCGTCCAGTTACAACGGTATGTGTATTTTTTCCCTAGGCCATTCTGGTTAAGCGTTTGGAGCAGCAGAAGTGCGAAAAATTTGTTGCCTTCTGAAGCATTTCTTGGCTTCAAACTCACATATCTCGCGAACAGATTGACCTAACCCAAAAGTTCCTGCTGCGTCTGAAAGTAGAAACTCGACCGATTACAACGGTATGTGTATTTTTCCCCTAGGCCATTCTGGTTAAGCGACTGGAGCAGCAGAATTGCAAAAAATTTGTTGTCTTGTCAACCATTTCTTAGCTTCAAAGTCCCATATCTCGCGAACGGATTGACCAAACCCAAAAATTCCTGCTGCGTCTGAAAGTAGAAACTCGTCCGGTTGCAACGGTATGTGTATTTTTTCCCTAGGCCATTCTGGTTAAGCGTTTGGAGCAGTAGAAGTGCGTAAAATTTGTTGTGTTCTCAACTATTTCTTAGCTTCAAACCCCCATATCTCGCGAACAGATTGACAAAACCCAAAAATTCCTGCTGCGTCTGAAAGTAGAAACTCGCCCGATTACAACGGAATGTGTATTTTTTCCCTAGACCAATCTGGTTAAGCGATTGGAGCAGCAGAAGTGAGGAAAATTTGTTGCCTTCTCAACCATTTCATGGCTTCAAACTCCCATATCTCGCGAACGGATTGACCCAACCCAAAAGTTCCTGCTGCGTCTGAAAGTAGAAACTCGCCCGATTACAACGGTATGGGTATATTTCCCCAAGGCCATCCTGGTTACGCGACAGAAGCAGCAGAAGTGCGAAAAATTTGTTGTCTTGTCAACCATTTCTTAGTTACAAAGTCCCATATCTCGCGAACGGATTGACCTATCCCTAAAATTCCTATTGCATCTGAAAGTAGAAACTCGCCCGAATACAACGGTATGTGTATTTTTTCCCTAGGCCATTCTGGTTAAGCGATTGGAGCAGCAGAAGTGCGAAAAATTTGTTGCCTTCTCAACCATTTCTTAGCTTCAAACTCCCATATCTCGCGAACGGATTGACGTAACCCAAAAATTCCTATTGCGTCTGAAAATAGAAACTCGTCCAGTTACAACGGTATGTGTATTTTTTCCCTAGGCCATTCTGGTTAAGCGTTTGGAGCAGCAGAAGTGCGAAAAATTTGTTGTCTCCTCAACTATTTCTTGGCTTCAATGTCCCATATCTCGCGAACGGATTGACCTAACCCAAAAATTCCTATTGCGTCTGAAAGTAGAAACTCGTCCGGTTGCAACGGTATGTGTATTTTTTCCGTAGGCCATTCTGGTTAAGCGTTTGGAGCAGCAGAATTGCGAAAAATTTGTTGTCTTCTCAACTATTTCTTGGCTTCAATGTCCCATATCTCGCGAACGGATAGACCAGACCCAGAAATTCCTGCTGCGTCTGAAAGTAGAAACTCGCCCGATTACAACGGTATGTGTATTTTATCCCTAGGCCAATCTGGTTAAGCGATTGGAGCAGCAGAAGTGCGAAAAATTTGTTGCCTTCTCAACCATTTCTTAGCTTCAAACTCCCATATCTCGCGAACGGATTGACCTAACCCAAAAGTTCCAGCTGCGTCAGAAAGTGGAAACTCGCCCGAATACAACGGTATGTGTATTTTTTCCCTAGGCCAATCTGGTTAAGCGATTGGAGCAGCAGAAGTGCGAAAAATTTGTAGCCTTCTCAACTATTTCTTAGCTTCAAACTCCCATATCTCGCGAACAGATTGAAAAAAACCAAAAATTCTTGCTGCGTCTGAAAGTAGAAACTCGCCCGATTACGACGGTATGTGTATTTTTCCCCTAGCCCATTCTGGTTAAGCGTTTGTGGCAGCAGATTTGCGAAAAATTTGTTATCTTGTCAACCATTTCTTAGCTTCAAAGTCCCATATCCCGCGAACGGATTTGACCTATCCCTAAAATTCCTATTGCATCTGAAACTAGAAACTCGCCCGAATACAAAGGTATGTGTATTTTTTCCCTAGGCCATTGTGGTAAAGCGTTTGGAGCAACAGAAGTGCGAAAAATTTGTTGCCTCCTCAATCATTGCTTAGCTTCAAAGTCCCATATCTCGCGAACGGATTGACCAAACCCAAAAATTCCGGCTGTGTCTGAAAGTAGAAACTCGCCCGATTACAACGGTATGTGTATTTTTGCCCTAGGCCATTCTGGTTAAGCGTTTGTGGCAGCAGATGTGCGAAAAATTTGTTATCTTGTCAACCATTTCTTAGCTTCAAAGTCCCATATTCCGCGAACGGATTTGACCTATCCCTAAAATCCCTATTGCATCTGAAACTAGAAACTCGCCCGAATACAACGGTATGTGTATTTTTTCCCTAGGCCATTGTGGTTAAGCGATTGGAGCAGCAGAAGTGCGAAAAATTTGTTGTCTTGTCAACCATTTCGTAGATTCAAACTCCCATATCTCGCGAACGGATTGACCTAACCCAAAAGTTCCTGCTGCGTCTGAAAGTAGAAACTCGCCCGATTACAACGGTATGTGTATATTTCCCCTAGGCCATCCTGGTTACGCGATTGGACTAGCAGAATTGCGAAAAATTTGTTGTCTTGTCAACCATTTCTTAGTTTCAAAGTCCAATATCTCGCGAACGGATTGACCTAACCCTAAAATTCCTATTGCATCTGAAAGTGGAAACTCGCCCGAATACAACGGTATGTGTATTTTTTCCCTAGGCCAATCTGGTTAAGCGATTGGAGCAGCAGAATTGCGAAAAATTTGTTGCCTTCTCAACTATTTCTTAGCTTCAAACTCCCATATCTCGCGAACAGATTGAAAAAACCCAAAAATTCTTGCTGCGTCTGAAAGTAGAAACTCGCCCGATTACAACGGTATGTGTATTTTTCCCCTAGCCCATTCTGGTTAAGCGTTTGTGGCAGCAGATTTGCGAAAAATTTGTTATCTTGTCAACCATTTCTTAGCTTCAAAGTCCCATATCCCGCGAACGGATTTGACCTATCCCTAAAATTCCTATTGCATCTGAAACTAGAAACTCGCCCGAATATAACGGTATGTGTATTTTTTCCCTAGGCCATTCTGGTTAAGCGATTGGAGCAGCAGAAGTGCGAAAAATTTGTTGCCTTCTCAACCATTTCTTGGCTTCAAGCTCCCATATCTCGCGAACGGATTGACGTAACCCAAAAATTCCTATTGCGTCTGAAAATAGAAACTCGTCCAGTTACAACGGTATGTGTATTTTTTCCCTAGGCCATTCTGGTTAAGCGTTTGGAGCAGCAGAATTGCGAAAAATTTGTTAGCTTCTGAAGCATTTCTTGGCTTCAAACTCACATATCTCGCGAACAGATTGACCTAACCCAAAAGTTCCTGCTGCGTCTGAAAGTAGAAACTCGACCGATTACAACGGTATGTGTATTATTCCCCTAGCCCATTCTGGTTAAGCGACTGGAGCAGCAGAATTGCAAAAGTTTGTTGTCTTGTCAACCATTTCTTAGCTTCAAAGTCCCATATCTCGCGAACGGATTGACCAAACCCAAAAATTCCTGCTGCGTCTGAAAGTAGAAACTCGTCCGGTTGCAACGGTATGTGTATTTTTTCCCTAGACCAATCTGGTTAAACGATTGGAGCAGCAGAAGTGAGGAAAATTTGTTGCCTTCTCAACCATTTCTTAGCTTCAAACTCCCATATCTGGCGAACGGATTGACCCAACCCAAAAGTTCCTGCTGCGTCTGAAAGTAGAAACTCGCCCGATTACAACGGTATGTGTATTTTTTCCCTAGGCCATTCTGGTTAAGCGATTGGAGCAGCAGAAGTGCGAAAAATTTGTTGCCTTCTCTACTATTCCTTAGCTTCAAACTCCCATATCTCGCGAACAGATTGAAAAAACCCAAAAATTCCTGCTGCGTCTGAAAGTAGAAACTCGACCGATTACAACGGTATGTGTATTTTTTCCCTAGGCCATTCTGGTTAAGCGATTGGAGCAGCAGAAGTGCGAAAAATTTGTTGCCTTCTCAACCATTTCTTAGCTTCAAACTCCCATATCTCGCGAACGGATTGACGTAACCCAAAAATTCCTATTGCGTCTGAAAATAGAAACTCGTCCAGTTACAAAGGTATGTGTATTTTTTCCCTAGGCCATTCTGGTTAAGCGTTTGGAGCAGCAGAAGTGCGAAAAATTTGTTGCCTTCTGAAGCATTTCTTGGCTTCAAACTCACATATCTCGCGAACAGATTGACCTAACCCAAAAGTTCCTGCTGCGTCTGAAAGTAGAAACTCGACCGATTACAACGGTATGTGTATTTTTCCCCTAGGCCATTATGGTTAAGCGACTGGCGCAGCAGAATTGCAAAAAATTTGTTGTCTAGTCAACCATTTCTTAGCTTCAGAGTCCCATATCTCGCGAACGGATTGACCAAACCCAAAAATTCCTGCTGCGTCTGAAAGTAGAAACTCGCCCGATTACAACGGTATGTGTATTTTATCCCTAGGCCAATCTGGTTAAGCGATTGGAGCAGCAGAAGTGCGAAAAATTTGTTGCCTTCTCAACCATTTCTTAGCTTCAAACTCCCATATCTCGCGAACGGATTGACCTAACCCAAAAATTCCTATTGCGTCTGAAAGTAGAAACTCGTCCGGTTGCAACGGTATTTGTATTTTTTCCCTAGGCCATTCTGGTTAAGCGTTTGGAGCCGCAGAAGTGCGAAATATTTGTTGCCTTCTCAACTATTTCTTGGCTTCAATGTCCGATATCTCGCGAACGGATTGACCAAACCCAAAAATTCCTGCTGCGTCTGAAAGTAGAAACTCGCCCGATTACAACGGCATGTGTATTTTTCCCTAGGCCATTCTGGTTTAGCGATTGGAGCAGCAGAAGTGCGAAAAATTTGTTGTCTTGTCAACCATTTCTTAGCTTCAAACTCCCATATCTCGCGAACGGATTGACCTAACCCAAAAGTTCCTGCTACGTCTGAAAGTAGAAACTCGCCCGATTACAACGGTATGTGTATATTTCCCCTAGGCCATCCTGGTTACGCGATTGGAGTAGCAGAAGTGCGAAAAATTTGTTGTCTTGTCAACCATTTCTTAGTTTCAAAGTCCCATATCTCGCGAACGGATTGACCTAACCCTAAAATTCCTATTGCATCTGAAAGTGGAAACTCGCCCGAACACAACGGTATGTGTATTTTATCCCTAGGCCAATCTGGTTAGGCGATTGGAGCAGCAGAGGTGCGAAAAATTTGTTGCCTTCTCAACCATTTCTTAGCTTCAAACTCCCATATCTCGCGAACGGATTGACCAAACCCAATAATTCCTGCTGCGTCTGAAAGTAGAAACTCGCCCGATTACAACGGTATGTGTATTTTTCCCCTAGGCCATTCTGGTTAAGCGTTTGGGGCAGCAGATTTGCGAAAAATTTGTTATCTTGTCAACCATTTCTTAGCTTCAAATTCCCATATCCCGCGAACGGATTTGACCTATCCCTAAAATTCCTATTGCATCTGAAACTAGAAACTCGCCCGAATACAACGGTATGTGTATTTTTTCCCTAGGCCATTGTGGTTAAGCGTTTGGAGCAACAGAAGTACGAAAAATTTGTTGCCTTCTCAATCATTTCTTAGCTTCAAAGTCCCATATCTCGCAAACGGATTGACCAAACCCAAAAATTCCGGCTGCGTCTGAAAGTAGAAACTCGCCCGATTACAACGGTATGTGTATATTTTCCCTAGGCCAATCTGGTTAAGCGATTGGAGCAGCAGAAGTGCGAAAAATTTGTTGCCTTCTCAACCATTTCTTAGCTTCAAACTCCCATACCTCGCGAACGGATTGACCTATCCCAAAAATTCCTATTGCGTCTGAAAGTAGAAACTCGTCCGGTTGCAACGGTATGTGTATTTTTTCCCTAGGCCATTCTGGTTAAGCGTTTGGAGCCGCAGAAGGGCGAAATATTTGTTGCCCTCTCAACTATTTCTTGGCTTCAAACTCCCATATCACGCGAACAGATTGACCTAACCCAAAAATTCCTGCAGCGTCTGAAAGTAGAAACTCGCCCGATTACAACGGTATGTGTGTTTTTTCCCTAGGCCATTCTGGTTAAGCGTTTGGAGCAGCAGATTTGCGAAAAATTTGTTGTCTTTTCAACCATTTCTTGGCTTCAATGTCCCATATCTCGCGAACGGATAGACCAGACCCAGAAATTCCTGCTGCGTCTGAAAGTAGAAACTCGCCCGATTACAACGGGATCTGTATATTTGCCCTAGGCCATCCTGGTTAAGCGATTGGAGCAGCAGAATTGCGTAAAATTTGTTGTCTTGTCAACCATTTCTTAGCTTCAAAGTCCCATATCCCGCGAACGGATTTGACCTAACCCTAAAATTCCTATTGCATCTGAAACTAGAAACTCGCACGAATACAACGGTATGCGTATTTTTCCCCTAGACCATTCTGGTTAAGCGTTTGGAGCAGCAGAAGTGCGAAAAATTTGTTGTCTTCTCAACTATTTCTTAGCTTCAAACTCCCATATCTCGCGAACAGATTGACAAAACCCAAAAATTCCTGTTGCGTCTGAAAGTAGAAACTCGCCCGATTACAACGGTATGTGTATTTTTTCCCTAGGCCAATCTGGTTTAGCGATTGGAGCAGCAGAAGTGCGAAAAATTTGTTTCCTTCTGAAGCATTTCTTGGCTTCAAACTCACATATCTCGCGAACAGATTGACCTAACCCAAAAGTTCCTGCTGCGTCTGAAAGTAGAAACTCGACCGATTACAACGGTATGTGTATTTTTCCCCTAGCCCATTCTGGTTAAGCGACTGGAGCAGCAGAATTGCAAAAAATTTGTTGTCATGTCAACCATTTCTTAGCTTCAAAGTCCCATATCTCGCGAACGGATTGACCAAACCCAAAAATTCCGGCTGCGTCTGAAAGTAGAAACTCGTCCGGTTGCAACGGTATGTGTATTTTTTCCCTAGGCCATTCTGGTTAAGCGTTTGGAGCAGCAGAAGTGCGAAAAATTTGTTGTGTTCTCAACTATTTCTTAGCTTCAAACCCCCATATCTCGCGAACAGATTGACAAAACCCAAAAATTCCTGCTGCGTCTGAAAGTAGAAACTCGCCCGATTACAACGGTATTTGTATTTTTTCCCTAGGCCATTCTGGTTAAGCGTTTGGAGCCGCAGAAGTGCGAAATATTAGTTGCCTTCTCAACTATTTCTTGGCTTCAATGTCCGATATCTCGCGAACGGATTGACCAAACCCAAAAATTCCTGCTGCGTCTGAAAGTAGAAACTCGCCCGATTACAACGGTATGTGTATTTTTCCCCTAGGCCATTCTGGTTTAGCGATTGGAGCAGCAGAAGTGCGAAAAATTTGTTGTCTTGTCAACCATTTCTTAGCTTCAAACTCCCATATCTCGCGAACGGATTGACCTAACCGAAAAGTTCCTGCTACGTCTGAAAGTAGAAACTCGCCCGATTACAACGGTATGTGTATATTTCCCCTAGGCCATCCTGGTTACGCGATTGGAGTAGCAGAAGTGCGAAAAATTTGTTGTCTTGTCAACCATTTCTTACTTTCAAAGTCCCATATCTCGCGAACGGATTGACCTAACCCTAAAATTCCTATTGCATCTGAAAGTTGAAACTCGCCCGAATACAACGGTATGTGTATTTTTTCCCTAGGCCATTGTGGTTAAGCGATTGGTGCAGCAGAAGTGCGAAAAATTTGTAGCCTTCTCAACCATTTCTTAGCTTCAAACTCCCATATCTCGCGAACGGATTGACCAAACCCAATAATTCCTGCTGCGTCTGAAAGTAGAAACACGCCCGATTACAACGGTATGTGTATTTTTCCCCTAGGCCATTCTGGTTAAGCGTTTGGGGCAGCAGATGTGCGAAAAATTTGTTATCTTGTCAACCATTTCTTAGCTTCAAAGTCCCATATCCCGCGAACGGATTTGACCTATCCCTAAAATTCCTATTGCATCTGAAACTAGAAACTCGCCCGAATGCAACGGTATGTGTATTTTTTCCCTAGGCCATTGTGGTTAAGCGTTTGGAGCAACAGAAGTGCGAAAAATTTGTTGCCTTCTCAATCATTTCTTAGCTTCAAAGTCCCATATCTCGCGAACGGATTGACCAAACCCAAAAATTCCGGCTGCGTCTGAAAGTAGAAACTCGTCCGGTTGCAACGGTATGTGTATTTTTTCCCTAGGCCATTCGGGTTAAGCGTTTGGAGCAGCAGAAGTGCGAAAAATTTGTTGCCTTCTCAACCATTTCTTAGCTTCAAACTCCCATATCTCGCGAACGGATTGACGTAACCCAAAAATTCCTGTTGCGTCTGAAAATAGAAACTCGTCCAGTTACAACGGTATGTGTATTTTTCCCCTAGGCCATTCTGGTTTAGCGATTGGAGCAGCAGAAGTGCGAAAAATTTGTTGTCTTGTCAACCATTTCTTAGCTTCAAACTCCCATATCTCGCGAACGGATTGACCTAACCGAAAAGTTCCTGCTACGTCTGAAAGTAGAAACTCGCCCGATTACAACGGTATGTGTTTATTTCCCCTAGGCCATCCTGGTTACGCGATTGGAGTAGCAGAAGTGCGAAAAATTTGTTGTCTTGTCAACCATTTCTTAGTTTCAAAGTCCCATATCTCGCGAACGGATTGACCTAACCCTAAAATTCCTATTGCATCTGAAAGTGGAAACTCGCCCGAATACAACTGTATGTGTATTTTTTCCCTAGGCCATTGTGGTTAAGCGATTGGTGCAGCAGAAGTGCGAAAAATTTGTTGCCTTCTCAACCATTTCTTAGCTTCAAACTCCCATATCTCGCGAACGGATTGACCAAACCCAATAATTCCTGCTGCGCCTGAAAGTAGAAACTCGCCCGATTAGAACGGTATGTGTATTTTTCCCCTAGGCCATTCTGGTTAAGCGTTTGGGGCAGCAGATGTGCGAAAAATTTGTTATCTTGTCAACCATTTCTTAGCTTCAAAGTCCCATATCCCGCGAACGGATTTGACCTAACCCTAAAATTCCTATTGCATCTGAAAGTGGAAACTCGCCCGAATACAACGGTATGTGTATTTTTTCCCTAGGCCATTGTGGTTAAGCGTTTGGAACAACAGAAGTGCGAAAAATTTGTTGCCTTCTCAACCATTTCTTAGCTTCAAACTCCCATATCTCGCGAACGGATTGACCTAACCCAAAAATTCCTATTGCGTCTGAAAGTAGAAACTCGTCCGGTTGCAACGGTATGTGTATTTTTTCCCTAGGCCATTCTGGTTAAGCGTTTGGAGCCGCAGGAGTGCGAAATATTTGTTGCCTTCTCAACTATTTCTTGGCTTCAAAGTCCCATATCTCGCGAACGGATTGACCAAACCCAAAAATTCCGGCTGCGTCTGAAAGTAGAAACTCGTCCGGTTGCAACGGTATGTGTATTTTTCCCCTAGGCCATTCTGGTTAAGCGTTTGGAGCCGCAGAAGTGCGAAATATTTGTTGCCTTCTCAACTATTTCTTGGCTTCAAACTCCCATATTCGCGAACAGATTGACCTAACCCAAAAATTCCTGCAGCGTCTGAAAGTAGAAACTAGCCCGATTACAACGGTATGTGTGTTTTTTCCCTAGGCCATTCTGGTTAAGCGTTTGGAGCAGCAGAATTGCGAAAAATTTGTTGTCTTTTCAACCATTTCTTGGCTTCAAACTCCCATATGTCGCGAACGGATTGACCTAACCCAAAAATTCCTATTGCGTCTGAAAGTAGAAACTGGTCCGGTTGCAACGGTATGTGTATTTTTTCCCTAGGCCATTCTGGTTTAGCGATTGGAGCAGCAGAAGTGCGAAAAATTTGTTGTCTTGTCAACCATTTCTTAGCTTCAAACTCCCATATCTCGCGAACGGATTGACCAAACCCAATAATTCCTGCTGCGTCTGAAAGTAGAAACTCGTCCGGTTGCAACGGTATGTGTACTTTTTCCCTAGGCCATTCTGGTTACGCGACTGGAGTAGCAGAAGTGCGAAAAATTTGTTGTCTTGTCAACCATTTCTTAGTTTCAACGTCCCATATCTCGCGAACGGATTGACCTAACCCTAAAATTCCTATTGCATCTGAAAGTGGAAACTCGCCCGAATACAACGGTATGTGTATTTTTCCCCTAGGCCAATCTGGTTAAGCGATTGGAGCAGCAGAAGTGCGAAAAATTTGTTGCCTTGTCAACCATTTCTTAGTTTCAAACTCCCATATCTCGCGAACGGATTGACCAAACCCAATAATTCCTGCTGCGTGTGAAAGTAGAAACTCGCCCGATTACAACGGTATGTGTATTTTTCCCCTAGGCCATTCTGGTTAGCGTTTGGGGCAGCAGATGTGCGAAAAATTTGTTATCTTGTCAACCATTTCTTAGCTTCAAAGTCCCATATCCCGCGAACTGATTTGACCTATCCCTAAAATTCCTATTGCATCTGAAACTAGAAACTCGCCCGAATACAACGGTATGTGTATTTTTTCCCTAGGCCATTGTGGTTAAGCGTTTGGAACAACAGAAGTGCGAAAAATTTGTTGCCTTCTCAACCATTTCTTAGCTTCAAACTCCCATATCTCGCGAACGGATTGACGTAACCCAAAAATTCCTGTTGCGTCTGAAAATAGAAACTCGTCCAGTTACAACGGTCTGTGTATTTTTTCCCTAGGCCATTCTGGTTAAGCGTTTGGAGCAGCAGAAGTGCGAAAAATTTGTTGCCTTCTGAAGCATTTCTTGGGTTCAAACTCACATATCTCGCGAACAGATTGACCTAACCCAAAAGTTCCTGCTGCGTCTGAAAGTAGAAACTCGACCGATTACAACGGTATGTGTATTTTTCCCCTAGGCCATTCTGGTTAAGCGACTGGAGCAGCAGAATTGCAAAAAATTTGTTGTCTTGTCAACCATTTCTTAGCTTCAAAGTCCCATATCTCGCGAACGGATTGACCTAACCCTAAAATTCCTATTGCATCTGAAAGTGGAAACTCGCCCGAATACAACTGTATGTGTATTTTTTCCCTAGGCCATTGTGGTTAAGCGATTGGTGCAGCAGAAGTGCGAAATATTTGTTGCCTTCTCAACTATTTCTTGGCTTCAATGTCCGATATCTCGCGAACAGATTGACCAAACCCAAAAATTCCTGCTGCGTCTGAAAGTAGAAACTCGCCCGATTACAACGGTATGTGTATTTTTCCCCTAGGCCATTCTGGTTTAGCGATTGGAGCAGCAGAAGTGCGAAAAATTTGTTGTCTTGTCAACCATTTCTTAGCTTCAAACTCTCATATCTCGCGAACGGATTGACCTAACCTAAAAGTTCCTGCTACGTCTGAAAGTAGAAACTCGCCCGATTAAAACGGTATGTGTATATTTCCCCTAGGCCATCCTGGTTACGCGATTGGAGTAGCAAAAGTGCGAAAAATTTGTTGTCTTGTCAACCATTTCTTAGTTTCAAAGTCCCATATCTCGCGAACGGATTGACCAAACCCAATAATTCCTGCTGCGTCTGAAAGTAGAAACTCGCCCGATTACAACGGTATGTGTATTTTTCCCCTAGGCCATTCTGGTTAAGCGTTTGGGGCAGCAGATGTGCGAAAAATTTGTTATCTTGTCAACCATTTCTTAGCTTCAAAGTCCCATATCCCGCGAAAGGATTTGACCTATCCCTAAAATTCCTATTGCATCTGAAACTAGAATCTCGCCCGAATACAACGGTATGTGTATTTTTTCCCTAGGCCATTGTGGTTAAGCGTTTGGAGCAACAGAAGTGCGAAAAATTTGTTGCCTTCTCAATCATTTCTTAGCTTCAAAGTCCCATATCTCGCGAACGGATTGACCAAACCTAAAATTCCTGTTGCGTCTGAAAATAGAAACTCGTCCAGTTACAACGGTATGTTTTTTTTTTCCCTAGGCCATTCTGGTTAAGCGTTTGGAGCAGCAGAAGTGCGAAAAATTTGTTGCCTTCTGAAGCATTTCTTGGCTTCAAACTCACATATCTCGCGAACAGATTGACCTAACCCAAAAGTTCCTGCTGCGTCTGAAAGTAGAAGCTCGACCGGTTACAACGGTATGTGCATTTTTCCCCTAGCCCATTCTGGTTAAGCGACTGGAGCAGCAGAATTGCAAAAAATTTGTTGTCTTGTCAACCATTTCTTAGCTTCAAAGTCCCATATCTCGCGAACGGATTGACCAAACCCAAAAATTCCGGCTGCGTCTGAAAGTAGAAACTCGTCCGGTTGCAACGGTATGTGTATTTTTTCCCTAGGCTATTCTGGTTAAGCGTTTGGAGCAGCAGAAGTGCGAAAATTTTGTTGTGTTCTCAAATATTTCTTAGCTTCAAACCCCCATATCTCGCGAACAGATTGACAAAACCCAAAAATTCCTGCTGCGTCTGAAAGTAGAAACTCGCCCGATTACAACGGTATTTGTATTTTTTCCCTAGGCCATTCTGGTTAAGCGTTTGGAGCCGCAGAAGTGCGAAATATTTGTTGCCTTCTCAACTATTTCTTGGCTTCAATGTCCGGTATCTCGCGAACGGATTGACCGAACCCAAAAATTCCTGCTGCGTCTGAAAGTAGAAACTCGCCCGATTACAACGATATGTGTATTTTTCCCCTAGACCATTCTGGTTAAGCGTTTGGAGCAGCAGAAGTGCGAAAAATTTGTTGTCTTCTCAACTATTTCTTAGCTTCAAACTCCCATATCTCGCGAACAGATTGACAAAACCCAAAAAATTCCTGTTGCGTCTGAAAGTAGAAACTCGCCCGATTACAACGGTATGTGTATTTTTTCCCTAGGCCAATCTGGTTTAGCGATTGGAGCAGCAGAAGTGCGAAAAATTTGTTGTCTTGTCAACCATTTCTTAGCTTCAAACTCCCATATCTCGCGAACGGATTGACCTAACCCTAAAATTCCTATTGCATCTGAAAGTGGAAACTCGCCCGAATATAACGGTATGTGTATTTTTTCCCTAGGCCAATCTGGTTAAGCGATTGGAGCAGCAGAAGTGCGAAAAATTTGTTGCCTTCTCAACTATTTCTTAGCTTCAAACTCCCATATCTCGCGAACAGATTGAAAAAACCCAAAAATTCTTGCTGCGTCTGAAAGTAGAAACTCGCCCGATTACAACGGTATGTGTATTTTTCCCCTAGGCCATTCTGGTTAAGCGTTTGTGGCAGCAGATTTGCGAAAAATTTGTTATCTTGTCAACCATTTCTTAGCTTCAAAGTCCAATATCCCGCGAACGGATTTGACCTATCCCTAAAATTCCTATTGCATCTGAAACTAGAAACTCGCCCGAATACAACGGTATATGTATTTTTTCCCTAGGCCATTGTGGTTAACCGTTTGGAGCAACAGAAGTGCGAAAAATTTGTTGCCTTCTCAACCATTTCTTAGCTTCAAACTCCCATATCTCGCGAACGGATTGACATAACCCAAAAATTCCTATTGCGTCTGAAAGTAGAAACTCGTCCGGTTGCAACGGTATGTGTATTTTTTCCCTAGGCCATTCTGGTTAAGCGTTTGGAGCAGCAGAATTGCGAAAAATTTGTTGTCTTCTCAACTATTTCTTGGCTTCAATGTCCCATATCTCGCGAACGGATAGACCAGACCCAGAAATTCCTGCTGCGTCTGAAAGTAGAAACTCGCCCGATTACAACGGTATGTGTATTATACCCCTAGGCCAATCTGGTTAAGCGATTGGAGCAGCAGAAGTGCGAAAAATTTGTTGCCTTCTCAACCATTTCTTAGCTTCAAACTCCCATTTCTCGCGAACAGATTGACCTAACCCAAAAATTCCTATTGCGTCTGAAAGTAGAAACTCGTCCGGTTGCAACGGTATGTGTATTTTTTCCCTAGGCCATTCTGGTTAAGCGTTTGGAGCCGCAGAAGTGCGAAATATTTGTTGCCTTCTCAACTATTTCTTGGCTTCAATGTCCGATATCTCGCGAACGGATTGACCAAACACAAAAATTCCTGCTGCGTCTGAAAGTAGAAACTCGCCCGATTACAACGGGATCTGTATATTTGCCCTAGGCCATCCTGGTTAAGCGATTGGAGCAGCAGAATTGCGAAAAATTTGTTGTCTTGTCAACCATTTCTTAGCTTCAAAGTCCCATATCCCGCGAACGGATTTGACCTAACCCTAAAATTCCTATTGCATCTGAAACTAGAAACACGCCTGAATACAACGGTATGTGTATTTTTCCTCTAGACCATTCTGGTTAAGCG
Organism: Ptiloglossa arizonensis; assembly: GCF_051014685.1. Classification (NCBI taxonomy): domain Eukaryota; kingdom Metazoa; phylum Arthropoda; class Insecta; order Hymenoptera; family Colletidae; genus Ptiloglossa; species Ptiloglossa arizonensis. The sequence goes on along the minus strand of NW_027480086.1, from coordinate 16,649 downwards.
TTTGGAGCAGCAGAAGTGCGAAAAATTTGTTGTCTTCTCAACTATTTCTTAGCTTCAAACTCCCATATCTCGCGAACGGATTGACCAAACACAAAAATTCCTGCTGCGTCTGAAAGTAGAAACTCGCCCGATTACAACGGGATCTGTATATTTGCCCTAGGCCATCCTGGTTAAGCGATTGGAGCAGCAGAAGTGCGAAAAATTTGTTGTATTGTCAACCATTTCTTAGCTTCAAACTCCCATATCTCGCGAACGGATTGACCTAACCCTAAAATTCCTATTGCATCTGAAAGTGGAAACTCGCCCGAATACAACGGTATGTATATTTTTTCCCTAGGCCAATCTGGTTAAGCGATTGGAGCAGCAGAAGTGCGAAAAATTTGTTGCCTTCTCAACTATTTCTTAGCTTCAAACTCCCATATCTCGCGAACAGATTGAAAAAACCCAAAAATTCTTGCTGCGTCTGAAAGTAGAAACTCGCCCGATTACAACGGTATGTGTATTTTTCCCCTAGGCCATTCTGGTTAAGCGTTTGTGGCAGCAGATTTGCGAAAAATTTGTTATCTTGTCAACCATTTCTTAGCTTCAAAGTCCCATATCCCGCGAACGGATTTGACCTACCCCTAAAATTCCTATTGCATCTGAAACTAGAAACTCGCCCGAATACAACGGTATATGTATTTTTTCCCTAGGCCATTGTGGTTAAGCGTTTGGAGCAACAGAAGTGCGAAAAATTTGTTGCCTTCTCAACCATTTCTTAGCTTCAAACTCCCATATCTCGCGAACGGATTGACATAACCCAAAAATTCCTATTGCGTCTGAAAGTAGAAACTCGTCCGGTTGCAACGGTATGTGTATTTTTCCCCTAGACCATTCTGGTTAAGCGTTTGGAGCAGCAGAAGTGCGAAAAATTTGTTGCCTTCTCAACCATTTCTTAGCTTCAAACTCCAATATCTCGCGAACAGATTGACAAAACTCAAAAATTCCTGTTGCGTCTGAAAGTAGAAACTCGCCCGATTACAACGGTATGTGTATTTTTTCCCTAGGCCAATCTGGTTTAGCGATTGGAGCAGCAGAAGTGCGAAAAATTTGTTGTCTTGTCAACAATTTCTTAGCTTCAAACTCCCATATCTCGAGAACGGATTGACCTAACCCAAAAGTTCCTGCTGCGTCTGAAAGTAGAAACTCGCCCGATTACAACGGTATGTGTATATTTCCCCTAGGCCATCCTGGTTACGCGATTGGACTAGCAGAAGTGCGAAAAATTTGTTGTCTTGTCAACCATTTCTTAGTTTCAAAGTCCCATATCTCGCGAACGGATTGACCTAACCCTAAAATTCCTATTGCATCTGAAAGTGGAAACTCGCCGGAATACAACGGTATGCGTATTTTGTCCCTAGGCCATTGTGGTTAAGCGTTTGGAGCAACAGAAGTGCGAAAAATTTGTTGCCTTCTCAATCATTTCTTAGCTTCAAAGTCCCATATCTCGCGAACGGATTGACCAAACCTAAAAATTCCGGCTGCGTCTGAAAGTAGAAACTCGCCCGATTACAACGGTATGTGTATTTTTTCCCTAGGCCAATCTGGTTAAGCGATTGGAGCAGCAGAAGTGCGAAAAATTTGTTGCCTTCTGAAGCATTTCTTGGCTTCAAACTCACATATCTCGCGAACAGATTGACCTAACCCAAAAGTTCCTGCTGCGTCTGAAACTAGAAACTCGCCCGAATACAACGGTATGTGTATTTTTCCCCTAGACCATTCTGGTTAAGCGTTTGGAGCAGCAGAAGTGCGAAAAATTTGTTGCCTTCTCAACCATTTCTTAGCTTCAAACTCCAATATCTCGCGAACAGATTGACAAAACTCAAAAATTCCTGTTGCGTCTGAAAGTAGAAACTCGCCCGATTACAATGGTATGTGTATTTTTTCCCTAGGCCAATCTGGTTTAGCGATTGGAGCAGCAGAAGTGCGAAAAATTTGTTGTCTTGTCAACAATTTCTTAGCTTCAAACTCCCATATCTCGAGAACGGATTGACCTAACCCAAAAGTTCCTGCTGCGTCTGAAAGTAGAAACTCGCCCGATTACAACGGTATGTGTATATTTCCCCTAGGCCATCCTGGTTACGCGATTGGACTAGGAGAAGTGCGAAAAATTTGTTGTCTTGTCAACCATTTCTTAGTTTCAAAGTCCCATATCTCGCGAACGGATTGACCTAACCCTAAAATTCCTATTGCATCTGAAAGTGGAAACTCGCCGGAATACAACGGTATGCGTATTTTGTCCCTAGGCCATTGTGGTTAAGCGTTTGGAGCAACAGAAGTGCGAAAAATTTGTTGCCTTCTCAATCATTTCTTAGCTTCAAAGTCCCATATCTCGCGAACGGATTGACCAAACCCAAAAATTCCGGCTGCGTCTGAAAGTAGAAACTCGCCCGATTACAACGGTATGTGTATTTTTTCCCTAGGCCAATCTGGTTAAGCGAATGGAGCAGCAGAAGTGCGAAAAATTTGTTGCCTTCTCAACCATTTCTTAGCTTCAAACTCACATATCTCGCGAACGGATTGACCTAACCCAAAAATTCCTATTGCGTCTGAAAGTAGAAACTCGTCCGGTTGCAACGGTATGTGTATTTTTTCCCTAGGCCATTCTGGTTAAGCGATTGGAGCAGCTGAAGTGCGAAAATTTGTTGCCTTCTCAACCATTTCTTAGCTTCAAACTCACATATCTCGCGAACGGATTGACCTAACCCAAAAATTCCTATTGCGTCTGAAAGTAGAAACTCGTCCGGTTGCAACGGTATGTGTATTTTTTCCCTAGGCCATTCTGGTTAAGCGATTGGAGCAGCCGAAGTGCGAAAAATTTGTTGCCTTCTCAACCATTTCTTAGCTTCAAACATCCATATCTCGCGAACGGATTGACGTAACCCAAAAATTCCTATTGCGTCTGAAAATAGAAACTCGTACAGTTACAACGGTATGTGTATTTTTTCCCTAGGCCATTCTGGTTAAGCGTTTGGAGCAGCAGAAGTGCGAAAAATTTGTTGCCTTCTGAAGCATTTCTTGGCTTCAAACTCACATATCTCGCGAACAGATTGACCTAACCCAAAAGTTCCTGCTGCGTCTGAAAGTAGAAACTCGACCGATTACAACGGTATTTGTATTTTTCCCCTAGGCCATTCTGGTTAAGCGACTGGAGCAGCAGAATTGCAAAAAATTTGTTGTCTTGTCAACCATTTCTTAGCTTCAAACTCCCATATCTCGCGAACGGATTGACCTAACCCAAAAATTCCAATTGCGTCTGAAAATAGAAACTCGTCCGGTTGCAACGGTATGTGTATTTTTTCCCTAGGCCATTCTGGTTAAGCGATTGGAGCAGCAGAAGTGCGAAAAATTTGTTGTCTTCTCAACTATTTCTTAGCTTCAAACTCCCATATCTCGCGAACGGATTGACCAAACACAAAAATTCCTGCTGCGTCTGAAAGTAGAAACTCGCCCGATTACAACGGGATCTGTATATTTGCCCTAGGCCATCCTGGTTAAGCGATTGGAGCAGCAGAAGTGCGAAAAATTTGTTGTATTGTCAACCATTTCTTAGCTTCAAACTCCCATATCTCGCGAACGGATTGACCTAACCCTAAAATTCCTATTGCATCTGAAAGTGGAAACTCGCCCGAATACAACGGTATGTATATTTTTTCCCTAGGCCAATCTGGTTAAGCGATTGGAGCAGCAGAAGTGCGAAAAATTTGTTGCCTTCTCAACTATTTCTTAGCTTCAAACTCCCATATCTCGCGAACAGATTGAAAAAACCCAAAAATTCTTGCTGCGTCTGAAAGTAGAAACTCGCCCGATTACAACGGTATGTGTATTTTTCCCCTAGGCCATTCTGGTTAAGCGTTTGTGGCAGCAGATTTGCGAAAAATTTGTTATCTTGTCAACCATTTCTTAGCTTCAAAGTCCCATATCCCGCGAACGGATTTGACCTACCCCTAAAATTCCTATTGCATCTGAAACTAGAAACTCGCCCGAATACAACGGTATATGTATTTTTTCCCTAGGCCATTGTGGTTAAGCGTTTGGAGCAACAGAAGTGCGAAAAATTTGTTGCCTTCTCAACCATTTCTTAGCTTCAAACTCCAATATCTCGCGAACAGATTGACAAAACTCAAAAATTCCTGTTGCGTCTGAAAGTAGAAACTCGCCCGATTACAACGGTATGTGTATTTTTTCCCTAGGCCAATCTGGTTTAGCGATTGGAGCAGCAGAAGTGCGAAAAATTTGTTGTCTTGTCAACAATTTCTTAGCTTCAAACTCCCATATCTCGAGAACGGATTGACCTAACCCAAAAGTTCCTGCTGCGTCTGAAAGTAGAAACTCGCCCGATTACAACGGTATGTGTATATTTCCCCTAGGCCATCCTGGTTACGCGATTGGACTAGCAGAAGTGCGAAAAATTTGTTGTCTTGTCAACCATTTCTTAGTTTCAAAGTCCCATATCTCGCGAACGGATTGACCTAACCCTAAAATTCCTATTGCATCTGAAAGTGGAAACTCGCCGGAATACAACGGTATGCGTATTTTGTCCCTAGGCCATTGTGGTTAAGCGTTTGGAGCAACAGAAGTGCGAAAAATTTGTTGCCTTCTCAATCATTTCTTAGCTTCAAAGTCCCATATCTCGCGAACGGATTGACCAAACCTAAAAATTCCGGCTGCGTCTGAAAGTAGAAACTCGCCCGATTACAACGGTATGTGTATTTTTTCCCTAGGCCAATCTGGTTAAGCGATTGGAGCAGCAGAAGTGCGAAAAATTTGTTGCCTTCTGAAGCATTTCTTGGCTTCAAACTCACATATCTCGCGAACAGATTGACCTAACCCAAAAGTTCCTGCTGCGTCTGAAACTAGAAACTCGCCCGAATACAACGGTATGTGTATTTTTCCCCTAGACCATTCTGGTTAAGCGTTTGGAGCAGCAGAAGTGCGAAAAATTTGTTGCCTTCTCAACCATTTCTTAGCTTCAAACTCCAATATCTCGCGAACAGATTGACAAAACTCAAAAATTCCTGTTGCGTCTGAAAGTAGAAACTCGCCCGATTACAACGGTATGTGTATTTTTTCCCTAGGCCAATCTGGTTTAGCGATTGGAGCAGCAGAAGTGCGAAAAATTTGTTGTCTTGTCAACAATTTCTTAGCTTCAAACTCCCATATCTCGAGAACGGATTGACCTAACCCAAAAGTTCCTGCTGCGTCTGAAAGTAGAAACTCGCCCGATTACAACGGTATGTGTATATTTCCCCTAGGCCATCCTGGTTACGCGATTGGACTAGCAGAAGTGCGAAAAATTTGTTGTCTTGTCAACCATTTCTTAGTTTCAAAGTCCCATATCTCGCGAACGGATTGACCTAACCCTAAAATTCCTATTGCATCTGAAAGTGGAAACTCGCCGGAATACAACGGTATGCGTATTTTGTCCCTAGGCCATTGTGGTTAAGCGTTTGGAGCAACAGAAGTGCGAAAAATTTGTTGCCTTCTCAATCATTTCTTAGCTTCAAAGTCCCATATCTCGCGAACGGATTGACCAAACCTAAAAATTCCGGCTGCGTCTGAAAGTAGAAACTCGCCCGATTACAACGGTATGTGTATTTTTTCCCTAGGCCAATCTGGTTAAGCGATTGGAGCAGCAGAAGTGCGAAAAATTTGTTGCCTTCTGAAGCATTTCTTGGCTTCAAACTCACATATCTCGCGAACAGATTGACCTAACCCAAAAGTTCCTGCTGCGTCTGAAACTAGAAACTCGCCCGAATACAACGGTATGTGTATTTTTCCCCTAGACCATTCTGGTTAAGCGTTTGGAGCAGCAGAAGTGCGAAAAATTTGTTGCCTTCTCAACCATTTCTTAGCTTCAAACTCCAATATCTCGCGAACAGATTGACAAAACTCAAAAATTCCTGTTGCGTCTGAAAGTAGAAACTCGCCCGATTACAATGGTATGTGTATTTTTTCCCTAGGCCAATCTGGTTTAGCGATTGGAGCAGCAGAAGTGCGAAAAATTTGTTGTCTTGTCAACAATTTCTTAGCTTCAAACTCCCATATCTCGAGAACGGATTGACCTAACCCAAAAGTTCCTGCTGCGTCTGAAAGTAGAAACTCGCCCGATTACAACGGTATGTGTATATTTCCCCTAGGCCATCCTGGTTACGCGATTGGACTAGGAGAAGTGCGAAAAATTTGTTGTCTTGTCAACCATTTCTTAGTTTCAAAGTCCCATATCTCGCGAACGGATTGACCTAACCCTAAAATTCCTATTGCATCTGAAAGTGGAAACTCGCCGGAATACAACGGTATGCGTATTTTGTCCCTAGGCCATTGTGGTTAAGCGTTTGGAGCAACAGAAGTGCGAAAAATTTGTTGCCTTCTCAATCATTTCTTAGCTTCAAAGTCCCATATCTCGCGAACGGATTGACCAAACCCAAAAATTCCGGCTGCGTCTGAAAGTAGAAACTCGCCCGATTACAACGGTATGTGTATTTTTTCCCTAGGCCAATCTGGTTAAGCGAATGGAGCAGCAGAAGTGCGAAAAATTTGTTGCCTTCTCAACCATTTCTTAGCTTCAAACTCACATATCTCGCGAACGGATTGACCTAACCCAAAAGTTCCTGCTGCGTCTGAAAGTAGAAACTCGACCGATTACAACGGTATTTGTATTTTTCCCCTAGGCCATTCTGGTTAAGCGACTGGAGCAGCAGAATTGCAAAAAATTTGTTGTCTTGTCAACCATTTCTTAGCTTCAAACTCCCATATCTCGCGAACGGATTGACCTAACCCAAAAATTCCAATTGCGTCTGAAAATAGAAACTCGTCCGGTTGCAACGGTATGTGTATTTTTTCCCTAGGCCATTCTGGTTAAGCGTTTGGAGCCGCAGAATTGCGAAATATTTGTTGCCTTCTCAACTATATCTTGGCTTCAAACTCCCATATCTCGCGAACAGATTGACCTAACCCAAAAATTCCTGCAGCGTCTGAAAGTAGAAACTCGCCCGATTACAACGGTATGTGTGTTTTTTCCCTAGGCCATTCTGGTTAAGCGTTTGGAGCAGCAGAATTGCGAAAAATTTGTTGTCTTTTCAACCATTTCTTGGCTTCAAACTCCCATATGTCGCGAACGAATTGACCTAACCCAAAAATTCCTATTGCGTCTGAAAGTAGAAACTGGTCCGGTTGCAACGGTATGTGTATTTTTTCCCTAGGCCATTCTGGTTTAGCGATTGGAGCAGCAGAAGTGCGAAAAATTTGTTGTCTTGTCAACCATTTCTTAGCTTCAAACTCCCATATCTCGCGAACGGATTGACCAAACCCAATAATTCCTGCTGCGTCTGAAAGTAGAAACTCGCCCGATTACAACGGTATGTGTATTTTTCCCCTAGGCCATTCTGGTTAAGCGTTTGTGGCAGCAGATTTGCGAAAAATTTGTTATCTTGTCAACCATTTCTTAGCTTCAAAGTCGCATATCCCGCGAACGGATTTGTCCTATCCCTAAAATTCCTATTGCATCTGAAACTAGAAACACGCCCGAATACAACGGTATGTGTATTTTGTCCCTTGGCCATTGTGGTTAAGCGTTTGGAGCAACAGAAGTGCGAAAAATTTGTTGCCTTCTCAATCATTTCTTAGCTTCAAAGTCCCATATCTCGCGAACGGATTGACCAAACCCAAAAATTCCGGCTGCGTCTGAAAGTAGAAACTCGCCCGATTACAACGGTATGTGTATTTTTTCCCTAGGCCAATCTGGTTAAGCGATTGGAGCAGCAGAAGTGCGAAAAATTTGTTGCCTTCTCAACCATTTCTTAGCTTCAACCTCCCATATCTCGCGAACGGATTGACCTAACCCAAAAATTCCTATTGCGTCTGAAAGTAGAAACTCGTCCGGTTGCAACGGTATGTGTATTTTTTCCCTAGGCCATTCTGGTTAAGCGATTGGAGCAGCAGAAGTGCGAAAAATTTGTTGCCTTCTCAACCATTTCTTTGCTTCAAACTTCCATATCTCGCGAACGGATTGACGTAACCCAAAAATTCCTATTGCGTCTGAAAATAGAAACTCGTCCAGTTACAACGGTATGTGTATTTTTTCCCTAGGCCATTCTGGTTAAGCGTTTGGAGCAGCAGAAGTGCGAAAAATTTGTTGCCTTCTGAAGCATTTCTTGGCTTCAAACTCACATATCTCGCGAACAGATTGACCTAACCCAAAAGATCCTGCTGCGTCTGAAAGTAGAAACTCGACCGATTACAACGGTATGTGTATTTTTCCCCTAGGCCATTCTGGTTAAGCGACTGGAGCAGCAGAATTGCAAAAAATTTGTTGTCTTGTCAACCATTTCTTAGCTTCAAACTCCCATATCTCGCGAACGGATTGACCTAACCCAAAAATTCCTATTGCGTCTGAAAATAGAAACTCGTCCGGTTGCAACGGTATGTGTATTTTTTCCCTAGGCCATTCTGGTTAAGCGTTTGGAGCCGCAGAAGTGCGAAATATTTGTTGCCTTCTCAACTATATCTTGGCTTCAAACTCCCATATCTCGCGAACAGATTGACCTAACCCAAAAATTCCTGCAGCGCCTGAAAGTAGAAACTCGCCCGATTACAACGGTATGTGTGTTTTTTCCCTAGGCCATTCTGGTTAAGCGTTTGGAGCAGCAGAATTGCGAAAAATTTGTTGTCTTTTCAACCATTTCTTAGCATCAAACTCCCATATGTCGCGAACGGATTGACCTAACCCAAAAATTCCTATTGCGTCTGAAAGTAGAAACTGGTCCGGTTGCAACGGTATGTGTATTTTTTCCCTAGGCCATTGTGGTTAAGCGTTTGGAGCAACAGAAGTGCGAAAAATTTGTTGCCTTCTCAATCATTTCTTAGCTTCAAAGTCCCATATCTCGCGAACCGATTGACCAAACCCAAAAATTCCTATTGCGTCTGAAAATAGAAACTCGTCCAGTTACAACGGTATGTGTATTTTTTCCCTAGGCCATTCTGGTTAAGCGTTTGGAGCAGCAGAAGTGCGAAAAATTTGTTGCCTTCTGAAGCATTTCTTGGCTTCAAACTCACATATCTCGCGAACAGATTGACCTAACCCAAAAGTTCCTGCTGCGTCTGAAAGTAGAAACTCGGCCCATTACAACGGTATGTGTATTTTTCCCCTAGGCCATTCTGGTTAAGCGACTGGAGCAGCAGAATTGCAAAAAATTTGTTGTCTTGTCAACCATTTCTTAGCTTCAAACTCCCATATCTCGCGAACGGATTGGCCTAACCCAAAAATTCCTATTGCGTCTGAAAATAGAAACTCGTCCGGTTGCAACGGTATGTGTATTTTTTCCCTAGGCCATTCTGGTTAAGCGTTTGGAGCCGCAGAAGTGCGAAATATTTGTTGCCTTCTCAACTATATCTTGGCTTCAAACTCCCATATCTCGCGAACAGTTTGACCTAACCCAAAAATTCCTGCAGCGTCTGAAAGTAGAAACTCGACCGATTACAACGGTATGTGTGTTTTTTCCCTAGGCCATTCTGGTTAAGCGTTTGGAGCAGCAGAATTGCGAAAAATTTGTTGTCTTTTCAACCATTTCTTAGCTTCAAACTTCCATATGTCGCGAACGGATTGACCTAACCCAAAAATTCCTATTGCGTCTGAAAGTAGAAACTGGTCCGGTTGCAACGGTATGTGTATTTTTTCCCTAGGCCATTCTGGTTAAGCGTTTGGAGCCGCAGAATTGCGAAATATTTGTTGCCTTCTCAACTATATCTTGGCTTCAAACTCCCATATCTCGCGAACAGATTGACCTAACCCAAAAATTCCTGCAGCGTCTGAAAGTAGAAACTCGCCCGATTACAACGGTATGTGTGTTTTTTCCCTAGGCCATTCTGGTTAAGCGTTTGGAGCAGCAGAATTGCGAAAAATTTGTTGTCTTTTCAACCATTTCTTGGCTTCAAACTCCCATATGTCGCGAACGAATTGACCTAACCCAAAAATTCCTATTGCGTCTGAAAGTAGAAACTGGTCCGGTTGCAACGGTATGTGTATTTTTTCCCTAGGCCATTCTGGTTTAGCGATTGGAGCAGCAGAAGTGCGAAAAATTTGTTGTCTTGTCAACCATTTCTTAGCTTCAAACTCCCATATCTCGCGAACGGATTGACCAAACCCAATAATTCCTGCTGCGTCTGAAAGTAGAAACTCGCCCGATTACAACGGTATGTGTATTTTTCCCCTAGGCCATTCTGGTTAAGCGTTTGTGGCAGCAGATTTGCGAAAAATTTGTTATCTTGTCAACCATTTCTTAGCTTCAAAGTCGCATATCCCGCGAACGGATTTGTCCTATCCCTAAAATTCCTATTGCATCTGAAACTAGAAACACGCCCGAATACAACGGTATGTGTATTTTGTCCCTTGGCCATTGTGGTTAAGCGTTTGGAGCAACAGAAGTGCGAAAAATTTGTTGCCTTCTCAATCATTTCTTAGCTTCAAAGTCCCATATCTCGCGAACGGATTGACCAAACCCAAAAATTCCGGCTGCGTCTGAAAGTAGAAACTCGCCCGATTACAACGGTATGTGTATTTTTTCCCTAGGCCAATCTGGTTAAGCGATTGGAGCAGCAGAAGTGCGAAAAATTTGTTGCCTTCTCAACCATTTCTTAGCTTCAACCTCCCATATCTCGCGAACGGATTGACCTAACCCAAAAATTCCTATTGCGTCTGAAAGTAGAAACTCGTCCGGTTGCAACGGTATGTGTATTTTTTCCCTAGGCCATTCTGGTTAAGCGATTGGAGCAGCAGAAGTGCGAAAAATTTGTTGCCTTCTCAACCATTTCTTTGCTTCAAACTTCCATATCTCGCGAACGGATTGACGTAACCCAAAAATTCCTATTGCGTCTGAAAATAGAAACTCGTCCAGTTACAACGGTATGTGTATTTTTTCCCTAGGCCATTCTGGTTAAGCGTTTGGAGCAGCAGAAGTGCGAAAAATTTGTTGCCTTCTGAAGCATTTCTTGGCTTCAAACTCACATATCTCGCGAACAGATTGACCTAACCCAAAAGATCCTGCTGCGTCTGAAAGTAGAAACTCGACCGATTACAACGGTATGTGTATTTTTCCCCTAGGCCATTCTGGTTAAGCGACTGGAGCAGCAGAATTGCAAAAAATTTGTTGTCTTGTCAACCATTTTTAGCTTCAAACTCCCATATCTCGCGAACGGATTGACCTAACCCAAAAATTCCTATTGCGTCTGAAAATAGAAACTCGTCCGGTTGCAACGGTATGTGTATTTTTTCCCTAGGCCATTCTGGTTAAGCGTTTGGAGCCGCAGAAGTGCGAAATATTTGTTGCCTTCTCAACTATATCTTGCTTCAAACTCCCCATATCTCGCGAACAGATTGACCTAACCCAAAAATTCCTGCAGCGCCTGAAAGTAGAAACTCGCCGATTACAACGGTATGTGTGTTTTTTCCCTAGGCCATTCTGGTTAAGCGTTTGGAGCAGCAGAACTGCGAAAAATTGTTGTCTTTTCAACCATTTCTTAGCATCAAACTCCCATATGTCGCGAACGGATTGACCTAACCCAAAAATTCCTATTGCGTCTGAAAGTAGAAACTGGTCCGGTTGCAACGGTATGTGTATTTTTTCCCTAGGCCATTGTGGTTAAGCGTTTGGAGCAACAGAAGTGCGAAAAATTTGTTGCCTTCTCAATCATTTCTTAGCTTCAAAGTCCCATATCTCGCGAACCGATTGACCAAACCAAAAATTCCTATTGCGTCTGAAAATAGAAACTCGTCCAGTTACAACGGTATGTGTATTTTTTCCCTAGGCCATTCTGGTTAAGCGTTTGGAGCAGCAGAAGTGCGAAAAATTTGTTGCCTTCTGAAGCATTTCTTGGCTTCAAACTCACATATCTCGCGAACAGATTGACCTAACCCAAAAGTTCCTGCTGCGTCTGAAAGTAGAAACTCGGCCCATTACAACGGTATGTGTATTTTTTCCCCTAGGCCATTCTGGTTAAGCGACTGGAGCAGCAGAATTGCAAAAAATTTGTTGTCTTGTCAACCATTTCTTAGCTTCAAACTCCCATATCTCGCGAACGGATTGGCCTAACCCAAAAATTCCTATTGCGTCTGAAAATAGAAACTCGTCCGGTTGCAACGGTATGTGTATTTTTTCCCTAGGCCATTCTGGTTAAGCGTTTGGAGCCGCAGAGTGCGAATATTTGTTGCCTTCTCAACTATATCTTGGCTTCAAACTCCCATATCTCGCGAACAGTTTGACCTAACCCAAAAATTCCTGCAGCGTCCTGAAAGTAGAAACTCGACCGATTACAACGGTATGTGTGTTTTTTCCCTAGGCCATTCTGGTTAAGCGTTTGGAGCAGCAGAATTGCGAAAATTTGTTGTCTTTTCAACCATTTCTTAGCTTCAAACTTCCATACGTCGCGAACGGATTGACCTAACCCAAAAATTCCTATTGCGTCTGAAAGTAGAAACTGGTCCGGTTGCAACGGTATGTGTATTTTTTCCCTAGGCCATTCTGGTTTAGCGATTGGAGCAGCAGAAGTGCGAAAAATTTGTTGTCTTGTCAACCATTTCTTAGCTTCAAACTCCCATATCTCGCGAACCGATTGACCAAACCCAATAATTCCTGCTGCGTCTGAAAGTAGAAACTCGCCCGATTACAACGGTATGTGTATTTTTCCCCCTAGGCCATTCTGGTTAAGCGTTTGTGGCAGCAGATTTGCGAAAAATTTGTTATCTTGTCAACCATTTCTTAGCTTCAAAGTCCCATATCCCGCGAACGGATTTGACCCACCCCTAAAATTCCTATTGCATCTGAAACTAGAAACACGCCCGAATACAACGGTATGTGTATTTTGTCCCTAGGCCATTGTGGTTAAGCGTTTGGAGCAACAGAAGTGCGAAAATTTGTTGCCATCTCAACCATTTCTTAGCTTCAAACTTCCATATCTCGCGAACGGATTGACGTAACCCAAAAATTCCTATTGCGTCTGAAAATAGAAACTCGTCCAGTTACAACGGTATGTGTATTTTTTCCCTAGGGCATTCTGGTTAAGCGTTTGGAGCAGCAGAAGTGCGAAAAATTTGTTGCCTTCTGAAGCATTTCTTAGCTTCAAACTCCCATATCTCGCGAACGGATTGACTTAACCCAAAAATTCCTATTGCGTCTGAAAATAGAAACTCGTCCGGTTGCAAAGGTATGTGTATTTTTTCCCTAGGCCATTCTGGTTAAGCGTTTGGAGCCGCAGAAGTGCGAAATATTTGTTGCCTTCTCAACTATATCTTGGCTTCAAACTCCCATATCTCGCGAACAGATTGACCTAACCCAAAAATTCCTGCAGCGCCTGAAAGTAGAAACTCGCCCGATTACAACGGTATGTGTGTTTTTTCCCTAGGCCATTCTGGTTAAGCGTTTGGAGCAGCAGAATTGCGAAAAATTTGTTGTCTTTTCAACCATTTCTTAGCTTCAAACTCCCATATGTCGCGAACGGATTGACCTAACCCAAAAATTCCTATTGCGTCTGAAAGTAGAAACTGGTCCGGTTGCAACGGTATGTGTATTTTTTCCCTAGGCCATTGTGGTTAAGCGTTTGGAGCAACAGAAGTGCGAAAAATTTGTTGCCTTCTCAATCATTTCTTAGCTTCAAAGTCCCATATCTCGCGAACGGATTGACCAAACCCAAAAATTCCGGCTGCGTCTGAAAGTAGAAACTCGCCCGATTACAACGTTATGTGTATTTTTTCCCTAGGCCAATCTGGTTAAGCGATTGGAGCAGCAGAAGTGCGAAAAATTTGTTGCCTTCTCAACCATTTCTTAGCTTCAGACTCCCATATCTCGCGAACGGATTGACCTAACCCAAAAATTCCTATTGCGTCTGAAAGTAGAAACTCGTCCGGTTGCAACGGTATGTGTATTTTTTCCCTAGGCCATTCTGGTTAAGCGATTGGAGCAGCAGAAGTGCGAAAAATTTGTTGCCTTCTCAACCATTTCTTAGCTTCAAACTTCCATATCTCGCGAACGGATTGACGTAACCCAAAAATTCCTACTGCGTCTGAAAATAGAAACTCGTCCAGTTACAACGGTATGTGTATTTTTTCCCTAGGCCATTCTGGTTAAGCGTTTGGAGCCGCAGAAGTGCGAAATATATGTTGCCTTCTCAACTATTTCTTGGCTTCAAACTCCCATATCTCGCGAACGGATTGACCTAACCCAAAAATTCCTATTGCGTCTGAAAGTAGAAACTGGTCCGGTTGCAACGGTATGTGTATTTTTTCCCTAGGCCATTCTGGTTAAGCGTTTGGGGCAGCAGATGTGCGAAAAATTTGTTATCTTGTCAACCATTTCTTAGCTTCAAAGTCCGATATCTCGCGAACGGATTGGCCAAACCCAAAAATTCCTGCTGCGTCTGAAAGTAGAAACTCGCCCGATTACAACGGGATGTGTATATTTCCCCTAGGCCATCCTGGTTAAGCGATTGGAGCAGCAGAAGTGCGAAAAATTTGTTGTCTTGTCAACCATTTCTTAGCTTCAAAATCCCATATCTCGCGAACGGATTGACCTAACCCAAAAGTTCCTGCTGCGTCTGAAAGTAGAAACTCGCCGATTACAACGGTATGTGTATATTTCCCCTAGGCCATTCTGGTTAAGCGTTTGTGGCAGCAGATGTGCGAAAAACTTGTTATCTTGTCAACCATTTCTTAGCCTCAAAGTCCCATATCCCGCGAACGGATTTGACCTATCCCTAAAATTCCTATTGCATCTGAAACTGGAATCTCGCCCGAATACAACGGTATGTGTATTTTTCCCCTAGGCCATTCTGGTTAAGCGTTTGTGGCAGCAGATGTGCGAAAAATTTGTTATCTTGTCAACCATTTCTTAGCCTCAAAGTCCCATATCCCGCGAACGGATTTGACCTATCCCTAAAATTCCTATTGCATCTGAAAGTGGAATCTCGCCCGAATACAACGGTATGTGTATGTTTTCCCTAGGCCCATTCTGGTTAAGCGTTTGGAGCAGCAGAACTGCGAAAAATTTGTTGTCTTCTCAACCATTCTTAGCTCAAACTCCCATATCTCGCGAACGGATTGACCTAACCCAAAAGTTCCTGCTGCGTCTGAAAGTAGAAACTCGCCCGATTACAACGGTATGTGTATTTCTCCCCTAGGCCATTCTGGTTAAGCGACTGGAGCAGCAGAAGTGCGAAAAATTTGTTGTCTTCTCAACTATTTCTTAGCTTCAAACTCCCATATCTCGCGAACCGGATTGACCTAACCCAAAAGTTCCTGCTGCGTCTGAAAAGTAGAAACTCGCCCGATTACAACGGTATGTGTATATTTCCCCTAGGCCATCCTGGTTACGCGACTGGAGCAGCAGAAGTGCGAAAAATTTGTTGTCTTGTCAACCATTTCTTAGTATCAAAGTCCCATATCTCGCGAACGGATTGACCTAACCCTAAAATTCCTATTGCATCTGAAAGTGGAATCTCGCCCGAATACAACGGTATGTGTATTTTTTCCCTAGGCCATTCTGGTTAAGCGATTGGAGCAGCAGAAGTGCGAAAAATTTGTTGGTTTCTGAACCATTTCTTGGCGTCAAACTCACATATCTCGCGAACAGATTGACCTAACCCAAAAGTTCCTGCTGCGTCTGAAAGTAGAAACTCGACCGATTACAACGGTATGTGTATATTTCCCCTACGCCATGCTGGTTAAGCGTTTGGAGCAGCAGAAGTGTGAAAAATTTGTTGCCTTCTGAACCATTTCTTGGCTTCAAACTTCCATATCTCGCGAACGGATCGACGTAACCCAAAAGTTCCTGCTGCGTCTGAAAGTAGAAACTCGACCGATTACAACGGTATGTGTATTTCTCCCCTAGGCCATTCTGGTTAAGCGACTGGAGCAGCAGAATTGCAAAAAAATTTGTTGTCTTGTCAATCATTTCTTAGCTTCAAAGTCCCATATCTCGCGAACGGATTGACCAAACCCAAAAATTCCTGCTGCGTCTGAAAGTAGAAACTCGTCCGGTTACAACGGTATGTGTATTTCTTCCCTAGGCCATTCAGGTTAAGCGTTTGGAACAGCAGACGCGCGAAAAATTTGTTGCCTTCTCAACCATTTCCTGGCTTCAAACTCCCATATCTCGCGAACAGATTGACCTAGCCCAAAAGTTCCTGCTGCGTCTGAAAGTAGAAACTCGACCGATTACAACGGTATGTGTATTTCTCCCCTAGGCCATTCTGGTTAAGCGACAGGAGCAGCAGAATTGCAAAAAATTTGTTGCCTTCTCAACCATTTCTTAGCTTCAAACTCCCATATCTCGCGAACGGATTGACCTAACCCAAAAGTTCCTGCTGCGTCTGAAAGTAGAAACTCGCCCGACTACAACGGTATGTGTATATTTCCCCTAGGCCATCCTGGTTACGCGATTGGAGCAGCAGAAGGGCGAAAAATTTGTTGCCTTCTCAACCATTTCTTAGCTTCAAACTTCCATATCTCTCGAACGGATCGACGTAACCCAAAAATTCCTGCTGCGTCTGAAAATAGAAACTCGCCCGATTACAACGGTATTTGTATTTTTTCCCTAGGCCATTCTGGTTAAGCGTTTGGAGCA